>NC_069362.1:36391590-36694621 GCF_021730395.1 Mercenaria mercenaria
CATCAAGGAAGTAAAAATCAACATAAGTCATTGAGAGAAATGACAGTGGATAGGGATAGAGGTTAGATCTGGGGAGGGATACTGGATCTCAATATTATCATCAGAAATAAGTAAAACTAAGAAGTGCAGAAGTGTGTAATAAAACTTTAAGCAACACTATAATCTCACTCCAGTGGCCTTAACCTTTGAGGTAGTTGATCCTCAATCAAAGGATGTCTGGTCCTTACTAAGATCAATATTTATGTAAGTTTTGATGATATAGTGGCAGCAGTCAAGCAAATAAAAAACCTGCCATAAAACTTTAACCAGCAAAGGTACAACATTTGACCTAAGTGACCTTGACCCTTTACCAAGACCAACACCATGTGAAGTTTGATGAAGACGGTGGTAGTAGTCAAGGAGACAGTGATATTGAGAAGGTTGCTACAAAACTTCAACCTTAAAGCAATGGCGATGGCAATGCCAGGTGAAATACAACAGCCCTCCTTACTTTTCAAACAGTCAGGGTGTGAAGCATACAACAAAACTCGTAAGTTTTGTAAAAAAAAAAACACATCATGAATCCCATACTTATAGGTGACAATAGTGTGAAAACTAGTGTCCTACTGTTATAACAAATCACAATAGTGTCACAACTTGTGCATAGTTTTACTCTTGTTCTTTGGTATTACGGCCAGATCAAGGATGATAGGCAAGAGGGGATGGGTGTGTCACAGATACACAGCTTTATGCAGATATATTAGAACTGTTAACTGCATACGACATTTAAACTGCTCCAAGACTTCTTGTTTTTCACTTTTCTAATACATTACAGTTCATCCGGAACCCCATGTAATAATACATTTACAATATAATAATTAATACAGTTTGCTGGCAAAGCATGGTAAAAAATGACCAAGACTTTTTTCTTTTAAGGCCTTACAAAAATGCATGTCTGACAAATTTTAAATTGTATACCCTACCTCTACCGAAGAGCCTAAGGAGTTTCTTTTACTGAGTATTCTACAAAAGCTTGGGCTTCTCAGGTACAAAAATGTTCTATACAGCTTACAAACTAATTCATAGATTCATCTACATAAACACATTCTATGTTTGCTAATATAATTTTGATGACCTATTAATTACAGATATTTTATATCCATACCTATCTAAATGCCAGAAATTACTACAGAAGACAAAGGATATAGCACATTTTCTCTCTATCTTTGATTTCTCTCTACCTTTGATAACTGAAATATCTATATTCAAGTAGTTAACAGGAAACTATGAAAATAATAATTATCAAAGGGTATAGACACATGCTGTGATCTGAACTTTCTTGAATATTCAGAAAATATTAGAACAGACTATGCCATTTCTATCGTACTGAAATGAAAGTCTTATACCAGCAAAATCAATATAGAATATAAAAGTGCTAAGTAATTTGCACTTTCTTCAGACAGAAAACCTTGGGAGATTTTTCCCTTTCAGAAATATCTTTAACCTTTAGCCTGCAAGTGATTCTGCCTCTGTGATCAGTGCAGACCAAAACAGCCTGCACATCCTATAATAAATACTACTGCCCAAATAGAATTATGCCCGACTCCAACCAGTCCATTTAAGAAATTTAGCAGGGTAATGGTTAAAATATATATCAATGATTTGGTATGAATTATTTTGGGTTTAGACAGCTTCTTGTTCAACATAGTTATGTTGTAGTGTGACAATATTGTGTAAAATATAATCAAATATTCATCTTTGCAGTGGAAACCATGAGGTTAAATTCTCAAACCACAGACTGCATTGCTTGACTTCAATCAACTCATTTTAATCAAAGGTGTGGTTTAGTAATTACAATGAACTAATTGTTATATAGTTAGAATAATGATCTATACAGGTGAAACAGGTTTTAGATGCATGTAAATTTAATTGTAAACCTACAACTTGCACAAAGCAAAAAACAAACATTCTTTTCAACAGTGTTAATCTGATTTGCATAATTTATACGTAATTAAGCAAATTTTCAAAGCCAACTACTTTACCGTAATGAATTGACCAATCTTCTACAGTAAACTATTACTATAAAATTGCAAGCAACAGACATATGATTACACTTTACAAATTGTTGTCCTCATTATTTTATGTAAACTGCTATTTGTTTAAAACAATTTCAGAAATTATGCAATGAAAGCAATTTTGAAATATGAGTTTAACTGAATGTACCATAATATTTGATCTAGAAGATATAAAATATGAGACCAACTTCATATGAATCCAGTTAATTTATATATCTTCTTGCAATCAGTAATGACAATACATGTCCAATTAAGTAACCACATACCTTGTGCAGTGTTTGCGACAGCTTCATTAGCAAATTTCTCCATGTCCAGATCCTTGACAGTCTGAAAGTTAAATAGTACCTTAAGTAACTAAAATATAAACTAATCTCACTAATGCTATAAAGGTTTTGTTAGCAATTAATCTTTCTTTAAAACTAGAGTGCTTGGACTTAGACTTCATTCTCAGAAAAAATCTTTCCAACTGAATTTGGCATCCCTGGACAATATAATATGAGCCATGCCATGAGAAAAACAACACAGTGGATTATCGACCAGCATGGATCCAGACCAGCCTGTGCATCTGCGCAGTCTGGTCAGGATCCATGCTGTTCGCTTTTAAGGCCTATTGCAATTAGAGAAACTGTTAGTGAACAGCATGGATCCTGACCAGACTGCGTGGATGCGCAGGCTGGTCTGGATCCATGCTGGTCGCAAACCACTATGTTGGTTTTCTCATGGCGCGGCTCAATTATTATCAATGTCCTTGGTATAACTACAGAAGATTACAATCAGAGACAATGTCATAAGGATGTGGCATCAGATTCCTAGCCTCAGAAGTCATTAGTCTTAATTCTGTCTTATGTGCAATTTGGCCATCCCTTAAATTGTTGATACCAATTATCTACAGCATGGTTTTGGTAAGAAGCATCAAGAACAAGAGCTCTTTAGACAGCATACACCTGAAGTTTAAGATCAGAGGAGAATAAATTAAAATATTAAAACAGATTGTGTATGTGTGTCTGTGTGTGTGTGTGGTTAAGGGCTTTTGTGTGGCGGGAGGGTTTTTTTAGGAGATGGGGAAGATGCTGGGCACTGGTCAAAGGGGGAAAAATCATGCAAAAGAGGTTAATTTGGGGGAAAGTTCACAATGTTATATACATCGTGTTATAATTGACAAGTTGCCTACATCATTGCTGTATGTCAAACTTTGAAGGATGCAATGATTTTTAAGATAAGTGGATCTAATATTATTAAAACATAAAAATTAGAGATTTTTTTCACCACTAGACTTCGGAAAATTGATTTTTTTTGGGAAAAAATTTTCGATGGGAAGACGCCGACTATCCGCGTCACTTTCTTAGTAAAAATAACTCTGGGCGGCAGTGATATTATACTAAGGCACAAGAAACTGAGTGATATTTTTCGAGGAGGTTGGGTGGGAGAAGGGTAATGTGGGTGTGTTGTGGGGAAGTGGGTGCAAATTGAAATTTATGCTACAAACAGTAAATAATACAGACAGACACAAGTGCCAACACATAATAATATTATCCTGCTTTTCCAAAGTGAGTGTGTAATAACTTGTGAGAATGTTTTTAAAAAGTGATGTGAGAGAAACATTTGATTAATCACACACTTTATTAAATATTGTTTTTATCATCTCCATGGTTTTTTAAAACATATTTTATGTAATTAATGACAGAAAATGTAAAAGTAAAATCAAAAATGGAAGAAATTATTGTAAAGCTACTCAAAGGGTCACAAGATTTTGTCTGCGCTGTACTAAGTGGTCGAAGTCTGGTAGTGATTTTGTCACTTTTTTACCTATTACCCAAGGACGTCTGCAAAACTTACCTTAATGTGGATTTTCTTCTTGTCTGCTCGTTTTTTGTTGTAGTCATGGATGAGATCATATACATCCTTCATCTCTTCTGCCCTACCAAGTTCTTTATCCAGAAAGTCACTTTTTCTGTCATTCTTTCTGTCATTCTTCAGCACATCCTTTTCCTTGTGGAAGGAGCGGAACAGACGTCGACTGAAGAGAAAAATACTGAGTAAAATGCAATCAACTGTGAGATAAAATGAAAAAAACAGTGTTGGGCATTATGGAAACAATTTCTTTATACAAGTAATCTATTTACAAACATTCATAACATTAAATTTCACATGAAGTATTTAAACAGGTAAATGAAGTACTGCCATGCATGAAGGTAACTAGTTATCAACTGCAGTATATATTAAACCTTATGATCTAACATCTGTCAATGATACACAATACTATGCTATATACCCAGTAAGTTTTCATGCAAAATATTTAGGTTTGAAAACGCATGTCTGAAAGAGATGTTCATTGCATTAAAACTGCATTTAAATAATTATGTTTAAAAAAGAATTTAATAACATTTCACTTTTTGAATTTGTGGTAAAATAAAGAAAAGATGTAATGTCAGATACTTCATCACATTAAAGGGAAGTAATTGTGAAGAAAAAAGAAACACCCACAGGTATTTTTATTAAGTCGATTGTCATGTTAAATGTTTATGCCAAATTATTTGAATATCCATTATTACAATAATATTATACTTTCACCTCCAAATGTGACCTTGAACTTTGAGCTATATTCTGTGTATTGTGCCAGACATGTAATCTCATAATGGGGAGCACTTGCTGGGTGATATTAAAGTCCTTTAATGGTTGGCAGTTGTGGACCAGAAACAAAAATAGGGGTGAAATAATGAAACAATGGACAGAAAGGTGCACTCCTTTAGTCACTGAAACTCTTCTAACATGAAGGAGGCAGTCATTTTGCAGCTTGCCTTTTAAATGGCTCCCTTGTGAAGAACAGTCATACTGCTTTATTGACAGAAACTAACACTTTGGACAAAACAGGTACAGTCTTAGAAGATGGGAAACATCTTCACCTCTATTCTCTTCATTATAAAGTCTACTTTGGTAAAAAGCAAAATCATAAAAGATTGTGGTGAGCACAGCTATACATCATCTATTTCTGCACATCCTGTATAGCTAGACCATTCATAACAGGACAGTTTTATACATTGGACAAATATAGATCTCACCACAAAACACAGTAAATCATGTATATGCAGCTTTCTCATTACAACTAATAACGATCAAATTTTCTTTTGACCTATTACAGATAAACCATTTCAAACCAAAAGTGATCATTTGCTGAAATGTATTCTAGCTGTAAGTTGAATTCCACTTACAAAAACACAAGAAGTGCTGCCAAATGTCTGAACACAGAAAAAAATGGAGGTGTTTTTAAACAAATGCAATTATCAACTCATTTTTCTAAGCAACATATAACTGCAGATTACAATCAGACTTGAAACATGTAACTAACAACTACCAGATATAAAACATATAGCAGACAACAGTACTGTTACGCAAGAAATATCAATGGCAATGTTAGGGCCTCCGTGGCCAAGTGGTTATGGTCGCTGACTTCAAATCACTTGCCCCTCATCGATGTGGGTTCAAGCTAGTCAGTCAGGGCTTTGAATTCTTCATGTGAGGAAGCCATCCAGCTGGCTTACAGGTCGGTGGTTCTACACAGGTGCCCGCTCGTGATGAAATAATGCACTGAGGGGCACCTGGGGTCTTCCTCCACCATTAAAAAGCTGGAAAGTCACCATATGACCAATCATGTGTCGGTGCAACGATAAATCCAACCAAAAAAAAAAAGACTGAGGAGAAAGGGTTTGCATTGGTCATTTGGGTAAAATCAGTGGGGTAAGCATTTGGGTAAAGGCCGTAATAAATGTCATGATGTCAAGTCAATTATAATAGTCTAATAGAAAACTGCAGGTATTACGGAAGATGTCTCTAAAAGGCTTCTGCTATTGAAAAGAAAATTAGCCAGGACAATGAAATGTATACCTTATATATTATATCTAAAACTTCCAGAAATGAAACTGTAAACCTCAGGGAAACTTACAAGAATGCAGTCCAAGTTGTCTTCAAAAGCCAAAATTCTTATATACCTAAGCTGACTATTTTATATGAAGAAAAACAACTTTAAACTTTTAAATTTATGAATAGGTTAAGATTTTCACCTACTTAACGGTCTGACAATCAACACACACTAGAATTCTAGATCACTTGAATATTGAAGTGCACAAATATAGTTCATTTTTTATAGGTAAATGTATTATAATATTGTATTACATATCAAGTATCTGGGTTCTGCCAAGTACCCTTCGTCTACATTACAAGATGACATGATATTTAGTCACAAATATGGAGATGTCAAAACAAAGTTAACATTATACATAAACAAAAAACTGCAATGGCAAATAAATTATGCACATCTGCAAATTTCATTTCAAAGTGCACTTTAATATATATAATAGTTTCACATACAAAAGCTAGTAATGAGTAACTAAATATCATTATTTTGGGTTTCCCCTAGACAAAATAGGCCAGACTTTTTCCTGGACACAATGGCAACTTAATCAATTCCCCATTATTGATCTTCTTCAAAATAAAAGTTAAGGTAGTTCTGCATGTCTAAAAACCTGTTGTTTTTTTTTTTGTTGAGTTCAACGTCACAACAACACAACTATAGGTCATATGGTGACTTTCCAGCTTTGATGATGGAGGAAGACCCCACGGTGCCTCAACAGTTCAAGCTAAATTTCATCATTGGCGAGCACCTGGATTGAACCACTGACCATTCGTAAACCAGCTGGATGGCTTCCTCACATGAAGAAGTCAATGCCCTGAATAAGGCTAGAACCCACATCGGTGAGAGGCAAGTGATTTGAAGTCAGCAACCTTAACCTGCCCACAAAAGACCTGTGAGTAAATTCATTAAAGCAGAAATGTTACTCAGCTTAGTATGTGTAGATCTAGTTACCAATGGGCAAATGTCTTAGAAACAAGCTAACAGACCTAACAGGTGACCTCTCAATCTTATTTAACAATATTAGCCTTCAGGCTGCTAAATTTCTAAAGTGGACTGGTCCATCATTCAATTTTGGCAATACATTTATTATTCAGAGGGGTGTTCACTGAAAATTTACTGACTGAATAGCGAACAGTGCAGACCATGATCAGTCTGCACGAATGTGCAAGCTGATATTGGTCTGCATGCATTCGAGGTCACAAAGGCAAAATCAATTGCTGCTAGATCTACATGTAGCAGGCTAAAGGTTAATTTCAACAAATGATCACTGTTGATTTGAAATGGTTTATCTGTAATGGGTCAAAAAAGAAAATTTGATCGTTATTAGTTTTAATTAGAAAGATGCACTCTAACAAACTGTTTTACATAATTTACTGTGTTTTGTGGTAAGATCTATATTTGTCCAGTGTAAACTGTCCAGTTATGAATAGTATTATTATCTTATAAGAAGAAACAGACGGCATGAGATCCAAATTTTCAAAACAATGTTGAACAATGAGATCTTTTAATTTGCCAAATTTTCTAAGTACGGTATATTTTGAAGTTTTGAAAAATCAGCTGTCAATAACATGCTCAATAGCCGCCTCTATATCCTTGAGCCTAGTGGTAGAGCATCCGTTTTGAGTGCAGGAGGTTGTGCGTTCGATCCCCTGCCACGTGAAAAATGGTACCAGTAGTTCCCTTGCTTGGCGCTCTCAGGGAAACTGGCCTCTTCTCTCATACCTCTCATACCCTCGAGGTGATGGATTCCATAAGGAACTAGGTATCAAGAGTGATTAATATAAGTTGTAGAGCTTGCTTCACAACCGACCAAAAATAAATTAGTACAAACTAATAAAATGCTACATTGTAGAAAAATGTTGATTTGAACAAAATGTATATTCACTAAATCATACGTGTACATACGAGAACTGAAAATTAGGCCTAGGAGTTGAAGAATGCTTGCCTTTAACCCTTTAAAATCTTTTTCATTTCAGTATCTTAAAACTTATATAAATAAGGTATGTTGTTACATGTATATATACAATATTGTATTACAAGAGATAGTTTTATGGTCACATGATAAATTTGCAGTAGCTCTTTCACAAAATTACAAAAGAAGAAGTAATGTTATGTGTATACAGATTTTATTATTTTACATATCTTGAAGTATAATGATATTATGTTGTACATATTAAGTGTTGTTGTTTTATTTTCCAGGCTACTTTGGAGCTGAAATTCAGCCCCAATCCCAGTAGCAAATAGTATGTGTTTTTCTTGCAAATATACATATATTATACAAAAAAAAGGGTTGAAAACGAAAGAAAACTTATATTACAAGGGTTCTCTCCCTATTTAACAACAATATATTTACATCTTTGGCGGATAATTATTTCATTCAATTAAAGAGTTAAACAGATTATTACAACTGAGATGTAAGAAAATTTTCAAATATTTTTTTTTTTGAACTTTACAAAAGATAATTAAAATGTAATGTTATCTAAATACAACAGAATAAAATAGATTTTGCATAAGCAAAACAATCCTTCATATCTTGGTATCTGACAAGGTTGACACAGACCAATAAATACATTAGTAATGAATTAACACTGTGTTTTGCACTGATGAATTTGTACTGCTTGTTTATAGATAAATGTGGTTTAGTTCATGTATTTTGCCCTGGAGGTATATGATGGGAATGAACAATGCATCATTTACCTTAAATGTCTCACATCCTACAGTGTAAAATATTTTTTTAATAATGACGCATTTATCAGTTCACCACATCTATACCAACGAGATCCTTTATAAAATCAAGAACAATTGAAAAAATTTCATTTGTATCAATGAGATCCTATGAG
Source organism: Mercenaria mercenaria (assembly GCF_021730395.1). Taxonomy (NCBI): domain Eukaryota; kingdom Metazoa; phylum Mollusca; class Bivalvia; order Venerida; family Veneridae; genus Mercenaria; species Mercenaria mercenaria. The sequence continues at coordinate 36,400,395 of NC_069362.1, forward strand.
TTTGACCTCAAGAATGATTAGAAATTTTTCATTGGTATCAATGAGATCCTATGATCATGACCTCAAGAATGATTAGAAAATTTTCATTTGTATTAATGAGATCCTATGAGTTTGACCTCAAGAATGATTAGAAACTTTTCATTGGTATCAATGAGATCCTATGATCATGACCTCAAAAATCATAAGAAAATTTTCATTTGTATTAATGAGATCCTATGAGTTTGACCTCAAGAATAATTAGAAACTTTTCATTGGTATCAATGAGATCCTATGATCATGACCTCAAGAATGATTAGAAAATTTTCATTTGTATTAATGAGATCCTATGAGTTTGACCTCAAGAATGATTAGAAATTTTTCATTGGTATCAAGGAGATCCTATGATCATGACCTCAAGAACCATTAGAAAATTTTCATTTGTATTAATGAGATCCTATGAGTTTGACCTCAAGAATAATTAGAAACTTTTCATTGGTATCAATGAGATCCTATGATCATGACCTCAAAAATCATTAGAAAATTTTCATTTGTATTAAGGAGATCCTATGAGTTTGACCTCAAGAATAATTAGAAACTTTTCATTGGTATCAATGAGATCCTACGATTATGACCTCAGGAATAATTAGAAATTTTTCATTTGTATCAATGAAATCCTACAATTATGACTGCAAGAATAATTAGAAACTTTTCACTGGTATATCAATGAGAAATATGACCTCAGGAACAAGCAGGAACCTATCATCTGTAACAAGGAGAACCTTTCAGTATGATCTCATGAACAAAATTGAGCCACGTCATGAGAAAACCAACATAATGGGTTTGCGACCAGCATGGATCCAGACCAGTCTGCGCATCCACGCAGTCTGGTCAGGATCCATGCTGTTCGCTATCAAGGCCTACTGGAATAAGAGAAACTGTTAGCGAACAGCATGGATCCTGACCAGACTGCGCGGATGCGCAGGCTGGTCTGGATCCATGCTGGTCGCAAAGCTACTATGTTGGTTTTCTCATGACACGGCTCAATTAGACACTCTTCATTTGTATCATTGAGATCTTTTAATAATGACATCAAGAACAGCCGGAGTTTTCTCATCTGCATCAGTCATGTCAATGAGATCCTATTGTTATAACTCAAGAATAATTATGAATTCTTCTTGGGCATCAATGACATCCAACAATTAAGATTTAAAATAAATTTGAACCTCTTTATCTATAAGTATATCAATACTAGTTTTTTATTACCATGCTATTATTATTGTTTGAAAAACAAATACACTTTATCTTTACTGAGTTTCTGGCTTTGCAACTAACTATGTTTCTATAGGTAGACACAGTGCAACTTCCCCACAAGTGCTATGTGACATCATAATTTTGAATGTATAATAACCATGGATTTTTATCTTAAGTTAAAGGAATAAGCATGTATATTAAACAGTGATTCACAATACAAGTGACTCCTTTGGCATTTTACAGATGAAAGATAACCATTCGGATAATCTTTCCAATTCATTTTAAACCTTTGGTGTAATTATAACCAGAGTATTTACCCTTAAAGTTTAAAGAATGTGAAAAACATTATCAGATTTCCTATGGATTGAAGCTAACATTTTTTACAAGCAAAGTTTCACAAAGAGACATGTTTCATAAATAATAATTACCTCCCTTGTGTCTATTTTTGGTTGCTTATATTTTTGATATAAAAAAACAACAACAAAACAACAACAGAATATCAATCATGACAAAGAAACAAGAATTTTTGTTCTAAAATCAAGACAATGCATATTTCTTACATATATAAATCCTCTTACATCACATATCTAACAATTGACAACAGTGTTGAAACAATAGCTACCAGACTCTGAAATTTATATTTTGAAATTTGGTTTTTGCATACCAGGCCCTGTATTCCTTTGCTTTGGGAGTAGCATGTTAGTGTTTAAGGGGAGAGAAATATACGCTAACAAGCTGAGTATCACTTCTGTACAAAGCATTTCATATATTCATTGAATAAAGAATCAGTTAAATCTAGATTCTACCTTTCCTTGAAATTTCTCTTGCTGATACATTTCTCCTCCCCAGTACCAGGATTGGAGATACAGAATTCCTTGTGCCCACATTTCAGTTTACATTCTGGAAAAAATAAAATAAAGATTTGTTATATAATTATTCTCTCTTTAAAAACTTAAGCTTGCTTTAATTGCCTGCTTGGCTCAGTAGGTAGGTCGGTCGGTCTACGGATTGCCAGGTCGCGAGTTCGATCCTCGGGAGGGCCGTATGTTCTCCGTGACTATTTGATATACAACGTGTCTGAAATGATTAGTCCTCCACCTCTGATTCATGTGGAGAAATTGGCAGTTACTTTATTAAGTAACGGAGAACAGGTTTGTACTGGTACAGAATCCAGGAACACTGGTCTAAGGTTAACTGCCGACCATTACATGACTGAAATACTGCTGAAAAACGGCATTAAACCCAAGACAAACAAACAAACATATTTTATTACTTTTTGATATAGAGTTATTACATTAACAATTTCAACATAGATAATCAAAGGGCAAAAGGGTAAAAAAAAATAAGCTAACTGTGACAAACCTGCTTCATTGCAAGAAACATGAATAATTGCTCAGCCTCAAGTGTTAAAAATATAAAATAGTAAGAATATGTCATAGATTTTCAATTTCCTGAAAGGTTTAAGGTGATAAATTGGTGGTAAGACAGTGATACACACATAATGGTAAAGATAAACTACCCTACCTGTATTTTTAGGTGGCTTCATCCACTTGTGATCAAACATAGATGTAACACCACCCTGAAAATAGAGCAGAATTCATAACAAGATCTGTTCGGAGGACAGCAATGCTCAACTTAATATATACAAAGCCTTGTCAATTTAATGAATATATTCGAACAGGCGGTATAATTTTGTAAAAATGTAAAACAGAGTTACATGTATGCAACCTTGTACAGTGCATGTAAGCTCACAGTGTACAAGTGTGTGAAGTTTCTATTCCCATTATGGGTACTGAGCTACATTGTATCACCTTACATAAACAACTTAACCAAAAATTGCTCAGTCAAAAAAAGGCATTATTTTGTAAAATGCGAAGTAGAGTTACGGAACCTTTGCAGTGCATGTCAGATCATCACAGAGACCAAGTGTGTGAAGTTTCAATCCATTTCCATAAGTGGTTACTGAGATACCAGCTTTCATACAAAAACTTAACCAAAAGCTGCCTGGATCCTGAAGAAGGTCATCTTATGACCGAAACCGGTAGATTAAAAAAAAATTATTCTATTTTACTTGGTGTGTTCATGTTGCCCAAATGATCAGTTTTTTATTATGGTGTTCAAAACCTGCTGAGTTGAAAAAGGAGCATAATTTTGTAAGAATGCAAAGAAGAGTTTTGCAACCTGTGCACTGCAAGCCAGATCATCACAGTGAAAAAGTGTGTCAAGTTTCAATCCATTAATTCCCATCAGTTGGTACATAGTGGGAGTGCACTGGTACAGGGAGGAGAGTGTGTTGGTAGTGGATGTGTGGGGAGTGCATCCTGAGATTCTTTAAGCATAAGGGTCCTAAGACAAGATTTTAACACTAAAAGACAGGACTTTTCATAGAAATTGTCCTGTTCACATGAAAAAGACAGGCCTTCTTCTAAAAGATACAGATTAAAAGTTGGTAATTTAAATTTGAAACATGATCTTGTAATGGTCTATACTCTATAGTAAGTTAATTACATCCTGGTGTTGAAGACCCACGTTTTTTATCATTAAGCACTTGGGAATGGGATTAATTTTGTAAAAATTCATGTAAGAGTTAATGGATTTGATACTGTAACCCTAAAAGATGAGTGTGTATCATTTTAGCTTAGTATTTGTAATGGTTAAAACACATTATTATACTCGAGTCCTAGAGTAACCTGGATGAAAAGGGGCATAACTCTTGAAATACTGCAAGTATTCACATATCTTTTCACTAAATATGTACACTGTCCTTATGTGCAGGTACATCAAGGTAAAGGTAAATTTTATTTACTGTCACTTTGTGAAAGAATGAACGTAAAATGAAGCTCTGTAGAGCTTTATGAGTGGCCTTATTTCAAGAACATTTAAAATCAATAGTAATTTGCTGGTACTTATTTACAGCTGGGCTGACTGGGGCAATTGTGATAAAGTGCCTTGTAAAATGGACACACCGCAATGACAGTAGCTAGGAGTCAAACCAGGGGCCTTCACCTCCGTAGGAAAGTATTAGCCCTCTTGACCATCTATTCTTGACTAATGCATGCGTCCACAGTCAATTAACAACTTAAGAATTTATGATAACTTTTAACAATTTTTTTTTCTGAATTTCTGATATATTATTATTGTCAATTTGCAGGTAGAAAAGAAGTTAGAAATTGTCAGGTGTTATATAGCCCTCCTTGTTAATCGAAAAGAACTGTGCTGTTCCGATCTAAATCAGTATTAAATAATTTGGACTATACATAGATCTATGTGAACTTAATTTTAATGAAGATACCTCTTTCATATCGAGATGTGATCCGCGCAGTCTGTCCTTATGCATTTTGTGATGAGAATGATGTGGTTTCTTCACGTTCATGTGGATGGAAGATTTCTTCTCCAATTTGTATTCATCGTGCCTTTTACCTTCACTAAACACAGTAATTGTGACCAAAAGCACGGCCACAACACTTAACACCTTCATTTCTATTTTTACAGTCAAATAAGGTATTTAATTATTGCTAAAATTCAGTTAAAACACTCCTGTAAAACTTTCGCGAAACTTTGACAACTTCGTGTCTCCTGTCACTTTATTGACTTCAAGATCAGTACATTACTAGGAGGGTTAGCATACACACTTTGAACTTTGTTATGTTCTTAATTGATAAAATTGAGTTAAAGGTAATCCAGATGGAAATTGGAAGTAAATGATCGCAAATCCTTTGCAGCACATTCTATTTGAGAGTGTGTATTGTTATTTATCGCTGTCAAAATTTTAATGATATTACCCGTCTGTGTAGTTGGACTCTTCCATGTCTACCTGGATGACGTCACGCTCACCTCACGTTATTACCTGTAGTTTATTCAGCGGACCGATATTTCTGCGGTTCCCGACCAACTACGAATTCTATGATACAATCAGCTATGATAAGAGTATGCAATCTATATGAAAGTACTAAATTTAATTAGTTACTTCACCTAGATATCATGTTTAGTCTGCGAAACCAGACTCGCTAGACATAATAAGGCATATCATATATATATATCTAGCATTTTAGTTGCACTTTTCCTATATATACACGGTGGCAAACCCACGTGACTTATTAGCTAAGGTTGCGAGTAAAATCGAACAAAAACTGGCTCGATTCAGGTAACATTTTTGCCACTTATTATCTTATTACTCGATGGGTTTTCACAACAGGCGTTCGCCTTTGGTTTGTAAATTAAGAAAATAAACGACAAAGGGGCCAGATTTTGATTTTACTCGCAACCTTAGCTAATAAGTCACGTGAGTTTGCCGTGAATACGGTGTCCCGTTAGAGCCATAACCGCATTTATAACAACGAAAGAACGATACGTCCAAATAACGAACCGACGATACTAAAAACATGAAAAAGTCGAAAGTACGATGATGATCCTTCGAAAGTACGAAATAAATTTGCATATAGGCTACTGTTTAGGCTTACTTTAAATTATGTTTTGGTAAAGGAATTATTCCGTCGGATTGTTGTAAGATAATTAGAAATCATATTCATATGTCCAGTACAGCTGATCCAAGCTAGGGTCCAGTGCCATACAGAGATATCTCACTATCATGTACAATGTATGAGATTTTAAAACCATCGCAAACACAGAGTAATGATATTTCATCCGATGATCAAAATATTTTAGAAAACATATACAACTGAACATGTATCTTCAGTTACCAATATTATTGATACAAGAATGAAGGATATTGCTGAAAATAAAGCTTATGTATGATTGCTGAAAATAAAACTAACGTATGATTGCTGATTTATGCCATTTCGTTCTGGCGTATCGGCACGTTTGAATGGGCCAACACACCAACATGCCAGGAAGACAAACTATAGCGTGCCAACACGCCAGAAATACAAAGTATAGCGGGCCAACACGACAGAAACACAAACTATAGCGGAAAAACACGCCAGAAGAGACAAACTATAGTGGACCAACACGCCAGAACGACAAACTATAGCGGACCAACACGCCAGAAAGACAAACTATAGCAGAACAACACGCCAAAAAGACAAACTATAGCTGGCCAACACGCCAGAAAGACAACCTATAGCTGGCCAACACGCCAGAAGAGACAAACTGTATCGAACTAACACGCCAGAAAGACAGCATACCAGAAAGACAAACTATAGCGGACCAACACGCTAGAAAGACAAACTATAGCGGACCAACACGCCAGAAAGACAAACTAGCGGACTAACACGCCAGAAAAACAAACTAGCGGGTCAATATGGCAAAAACCTTATTTGTCATAACGGCCCATTTCTATAGTAAACATAAAAAATCTGAATAAAACTAGCCTTTTGTAAGTAAATCAATGCCAAAAGATGAATATATAAAGCTTGGAACTCTAATTGACCCAGTGACTGCGAAATTGATACCTCAAATGAACCTGTGTAAAATTACTTGAGACGTGAAACGATGACGTAAATCCTGAAGTGATGAACACAAACAGAGTCTGTAGCTTGTCAAGTAACAATTAAAAGTTGTAATTTACGACAACTAAGAGAAGGTGGTGTCACTATTGGAATACTACTAAGAGTTCACTCATGGCACACAAAACAATAAGGCAAGTAGAACAATGTATAGGAAGTCTAATCTTACACATTTTCTTGACTAAATACGGAAGAAATTATTTGCTTGGATAAAGGTGCATCCTAATAATACCATTTCCAAAATACACAATAACGCAGTATCTAATCATTTAATGAATAAACTTTATAAAGGCTTTTTAGTTTATACCTTACCGCCATTTTAAGCCATATCACTGTTAATTCAATCTAATTATTTTAGTCACCTTTGGCTGAAATCGATTTTGACTGCAAAAAAAAATCCATTTTCTTTTCATAAAAGGTCCTTGTTTATACTTTACTCATATTTTTACAGACAATAGAAGACAGATTATTTGGCCAATGATCATTTTCATCTTCGCATAGTTTTGAAGAAAGAGATGTTATCGTTCCTGAATGCACACACCTCGTACTGATATGTTGTAGAACATATTTTTAGCTGTATTCTTTCAATCACGTCGTTCTCTCCTGTATACCAATGTTTCGGCGCAATATTGCCTTGATGATGTTATTGAGAAGGTTGTAGAATATCTGTTGACAGGTTTAGACGATTTGCGTTTTATTTCAGAGGGAAAAAATGTTTATCAAAATATGAAGTCCTTTGCTAAATGCGATAATCTTTGACTTTGAAGTATTTACTGTTAACTTTCACTGATCAGATCAATTAAGGGGCATGAATATCTAAAGCAAGACCCTTGCGAGGTTTAATGTCATATTTGAAGTTAAAGACCACGCAATAAGAAATATAATAGGGTTATTATAACAGTAGCTTGATCTGGGATGCAATATTCGGCTCTCGTGGATTTTGCTAGATTGGATCTCACGAGGCGCGCAAGTGCCGAGTGTGATCCGACCGTGCAAAATCCACGAGAGCCGAATACAAAGTCTCAGATCTAGCTACTGTTATAATAACCCTTTTATTATATACCTTTACCTTTTTGATTCTTGTTTTGTACATGAACAAAATCTTCAATGTTTATCGATATTAGATGGAACTTAGTGAAATTTTTATGTGCGCTATTTATAGAAATGTGTCGGGTCATGCATAATAATGAAAATAGTCCGGCAGCATACAATACGGAAGGTACAATACGGAATTTAAAAGGTACAATACGGAAATATTTGTCTGTCTGTTCATATTTAATTGTGAAATACAAGCCGATTTTTTTACAGAATTTATATAGGTATATAATAAAACACATTATTATATACCTGTATAAATTTTGTAATTAAATCGGCTTGTATTTTACAATTAAATATGAAGAGGCAGAAAAAATCCGTATTGTACCTTCCGTATTGTATGCTGCCGGACTACTTTCATTAATATGCATGACCTGACAAAGTTCTATAAATAGCGCACATAAAAACTTCACTTAGTTCAAACATTGGAGAATTCGTTCAATAACAAAACAACAAACAAAAAGGTAGAGGTACATAATAAAAGGGTCATTATTAGCAGTAGCTCGATCTGGGATTTTGTATTCGGTTCTCGTGGATTTTGCAAGATCGGATCGCACTCGGCGCTTGCGCGCCTCGTGAGATCCGATCTGGCAAAATCCACTCGAGCCAAATACAGCATCCCAGATAGACCTACTGTTATAATAACCCTGTTTTATATCTGTCGCAAGGATCATGCCTGCCCACTTTGTTATAACGCAGTTCTATGGAAAAGATATTAATGTAGTCTGACCTTTAAAAATTTCATCTTCGAGTGCAGTGAATGCAGCATCCATATTAGAGGATTTTAGGGGATTGATTTCCTTGAACCTGGGTGTTCCTTTTGGATATTTTCCTTTATTTTTTATGCTCACAATATAGTAGTTGCGGCTGTTAAAACTTTTCCTTTACATTCAATCAATATTGTTACATTTTCATTTTAGCTCACCTTAGCCAAAGGCTCAAGGTGAGCTTTTGTGACCATCCGTCGTGCGTCTGCCAACAATTTCTTGTCTGCATGATAGTGGTTTCATTTATGACTTGATTTTAATCAAACTTGCACACAACTTGTATCACTATAAGATCTCGGTTTCTTTCTTGAACCAGCCATATCCCACCATGGGTTCCATAGTTACAGCCCCTGAAAGTGCAAAAATTGGCTATTTTGGTCTTGTCTGCACGATAGTGGTTTCATTTGTAATTTGATTTTAACCAAACCTGTACACAAGTTGTATCACCATACGATCTTGGTTCCTCTTTGAACCAACCATATCCCACCAATGGTTCCAGAGTTATGACCTCTGAAATGGCAAAACTTGGCTATTTTGGTCTTGTCTGCACGATAGCGGTTTCATTTGTGAGTTGATATTAACCAAACTTGCACACAACTTCTATCACCATAAGATCTTACTTCATATTTTTTGTAACAGCCATATTTTACCATGGATTCCAGAGTTGCTGCCCCTGTGCGTCCACATACTTTGTCTGGAGCATTTCTTCTTCATGCATGGAGGGATTTTGGTGTATCATGGCATAAATGATCACCATCATGAGACGGAATGTCAAGCGCAAGAACAAGGTCCTTATGTTTAAGGTCAGGGTCACACTTAAAGGTCAAAGGTCAAATTCAAGAATGACTTTGTCTGGAGCATTTTTTCTTCATGCATGGAGGGATTTTGATGTAACTTGGCACAAATGTTCATCACCATGAGACGGAGTGTCATGCGCAAGAACTTTGTTCCTAAGTTTAAGGTCAAGGTCACACTTAGATGCCAAAAGTCAGATATAAGAATGACTTTGCAGGGAGGGATTTTGATGTATGATGTAACATGGTACAAATGAGTAGTCAGGAAAGTAGAGTGCACAGTACGTCCCAGGACGTAAAATGCATCAGGTCATAAAGTACATTGAGAGGAAGCAGAGTGCAGAATACGCCCCAGGACGTAAAATGCATCAGGCCATAAAGTACACTGGGAGGTAAAACAGTCCAACTCGTAAAGTGCACTGGTGCTTAAAAAGTAGATAGTGAGGTGAAGCATATCCGTGACAAACTTTATTTTTTAAATTACAGCCACCTGGAGAATAATGTTTAAATAATTGTTTTATAATGTTACATATATCATTACGCTCTGAATGATTTTTTAGCTAGTTTGTTTTATTTTAAGATTTGATAAGAAATAAATTTTATAGATTATATAAATAAATAACCAGTTTAGAAACCTCATTAAACCATTTTAAATAGTCATAATGGAAGGATCTAAAGAGGATACTATTTTAAATAAAAAAAATGCGGCTGCTTTCGCAGGTCCTAGTAAAGTTTTTCAGGTATTGAAAAAGAAATAGAAGAATGCATCAAACACGTGTATGCCCCTCCAGCGAGCATCTTTTTAAGAACATATGCATCCATGAACAAGTCTAATATGCTATCGAGTTTAATAATTATCATTAAGTTAGACTAAAGCATTGCAAACACACAAAGAAAAATACTATTTTATGAGCTGGACTTATTTTTGTTTAACTGTAACAGGACAAGATATGTACTTGGTAAGTAACTACATAATATGATCTTTTGATTATCTATAATAAAAATGGGTAGTAAAATAATAAGTGTGCTCTCACAATATACCTCCATATTTTATATCTATTTCAAATGTTGAACAATTTAACATCTTAGAAAAACTAGAGCTATCAGTGAAAGTGATTAATACCCCCACCAGGTACTGGATACAGGAAGGCAAAGTAAAAATACGGATCTGCCAATATGAAATTCTAGAACTTTTCAAGCCCTTTTCCAGGACTTATGAGATTCATATCTTTATAAGATTTATAAACATGTTCATCATGATATACTTAACTCTACACACCTTAAAATGAAGTGGAATAGCTTTTTGAAGTCAATGTTCTATTTCTATAGCAGTGCCACCCCTCATGATACTTTTAGTATAGTGAAACCTAACGCTGACTTAAAGGTTGAATAGTACTAAATAGGTAAACAAAACAGCACTTCCGGATTAGTTAGATAATTGCGGGAAGAAAGAATGCTTATTTCCTGCCCAGTTTAAGTGGCTTTTCATGTTTTATGTATGTCAATTTCTTTTTTTATGTCATTGTGTACCTTATTTTGACATTTTGGTAGCATTTCCAGGAGATTTTATTTAGCATATATACAAATGTAAACAAACCTCATTACTCATGTGGTCATACTCACATTTGAGCTACCAGTTGAGAACATATTCCATAGTGTTGACCTGTCAAACACGATAAACACGATAAACGATAAAAGTGACTACAAAAAGATATCTTACTTGAGTGTTTATTGGAATAGCAGTAAGTTAAGATCATTGTGTCTTTGGAAAAAAATGAAGCTTTTAGAAAAACCGAAAAATGGAGTGAGGAGGAAGATTAAAACAAAAGTACCACGATCAAGTAAAAAGACACGATCAGGTAAAAAGACACCTCATTCAGAAATGTCTATACGAATGGTCGTGACGGCGGAACAGGCTACAGCTATCGCTAAGAGTATTCTAAAACGAAAAGCGAAACCTGAAGTGTCTCTCATCGAACTTGAATTGCAACGAATGAAAGAAGCCAGTAAAACTCGAAAATGCAAAATTTCCAGAGTAGATTCGAAAGACAGTGGAAACAAGAACAAGAGACAAAAACCAGAGGCGTCATCAACAGAGAAAAGACGAAAACGGGCTATAAAACAGCTAAAAAGAAAAACTGCTTTTGGTGAGGTATTATAGCGACATTTTCCTCGTCTCCTCCTCATTACCTGCCGAGAAGTTGACCGTGATGTATGAGTGCGACATTTGTTTTAAAGGATTTGGAAGACGGGATAATATGCTGCGACATAAAAGATCTGTGCATTCAGACATAGACACGGAAGAGGACACGATGTCAGACATTTCTGAGCAAGACGATATTTTGGGTTCTAATGATGACGCTGAATTTTCTGAAACTGACCAATCAAACCACGACTCCACGGATGATTTGAATATCGATCCGTGGCAAGAAATTATAGAAGAAGCATTTTTGAAGTGCCAGTCGCAATATGATGCCAATGTGCATGAGCTTTTAGAGGACAATTCTAATATCAGTGAACGTAATGCTAGAAAAACTGTTTTTAAAGACATGAAAAGCACATACAGAAAAGCCATGATGAACATTTTTGCTAATAGACTTGTGTGGTTCGACGCTATGAGGAAAGATCTAACCTATAAAGCTATTAAGGATACTATAAACCTGCTTGTGGAAACCGAAAACTATGATACAGAGGAAGCCTTAAAATATGCCATTCTTAAGCGGAGATTTCTGTTTGACAAAGTACTGAGTGAGTACGAAATTCCGGAGTTAAGTGACGATGACGAGAAAGATATGGAACAGAATGCAGACTCAGAGTGAAAGGGTTACATTACGAAACCATTTATAGCTACGCGGAAAGTTAAAACAAAAGCAAAACATTTGAGAACAATGTCTTTCGATCAAGGCCACGGATTTCCGTAGACTTTCATGCAAAGAATAGCAAGCATGTTTTAATGAATGCACACAAGCTGGTAGATTTACGAGGACTCATAAAGACTAAACGAGAATGGAAATCCACAAAAGTAACACTTTTGCATGTTCAATTTTCATTTTATTTGAACTCATTCATACAAATGGTGAATAATAAATAACATTTTGACAATATCTGTGACAGAGAATAGTATCCAACTCTATATTTTCACAAAACGAATCATAGGAATGAAGAGATTAAATGTGTTCACAACCATGAACCGCATCATTACAAAGCTTTCTCTAGAATTCATCGAAAACGTTTATCTTTCTCTAACTAATTTTAAACTTTAAAATTAAAGATGGCATGTGAACAAAACGAAAATTATAAAATATGAGACTGATTGTAATTACACAATCTTTGTGGCAAACGAATTTGATTGACAAACAATTAGAGTATGATTTGGTTACATCTTTCTAATATTTTTATACAGCCATTTATCATTCAAGCACACAGACTCCTTTGGTCGATTCATAACTATACCCAATATCGTTTATGGCTACAACCACGTGTTCTCAGATGTTTTGCTTTTGTTTTAACTTTCCGCGTAGCTATAAATGGTTTCGTAATGTAACCCTTTCACTCTGAGTCTGCATTCTGTTCCATATCTTCCTCGTCACCGTCACTTAACTCCGGAATTTCGTACTCACTCAGTACTTTATCAAACAGAAATCTCCGCTTAAGAATGACATATTTTAAGGCTTCCTCTGTATCATAGTTTTCGGTTTCCATAAGCAGGTTTATAGTTTCCTTAATAGCTTCATAGGTTGGATCTTTCCTCATAGCGTCGAACCACACAAGTCTATTAGCAAAAATGTTCATCATGGCTTTTCTGTATGTGCTTTTCATGTCTTTAAAAACAGTTTTTCTAGCATTACGTTCACTGATATTAGAATTGTCCTCGAAAAGCTCATGCACATTGGCATCATATTGCGACTGGCACTTCAAAAATGCTTCTTCTATAATTTCTTGCCACGGATCGATATTCAAATCATCCGTGGAATCGTGGTTTGATTGGTCAGTTTCAGAAAATTCAGCGTCATCATTAGAACCCAAACTGTCGTCTTGCTCAGAAATGTCTGACATCGTGTCCTCTTCCGTGTCTATGTCTGAATGCACAGATCTTTTATGTCGCAGCATATTATCCCGTCTTCCAAATCCTTTAAAACAAATGTCGCACTCATACATCATGGTCAACTTCTCGGCAGGTAATGAGGAGGAGACGAGGAAAATGTCGCTATAATACCTCACCAAAAGCAGTTTTTCTTTTTAGCTGTTTTATAGCCCGTTTTCGTTTTTTCTCTGTTGATGACGCCTCTGGTTTTTGTCTCTTGTTCTTGTTTCCACTGTCTTTCGAATCTACTCTGGAAATTTTACTTTTTCGAGTTTTACTGGCTTCTTTCATTCGTTGCAATTCAAGTTCGATGAGAGACACTTCAGGCTTCGCTTGTCGTTTTAGAATACTCTTAGCGATAGCTGTAGCCTGTTCCGCCGTCACGACCATTCGTATAGACATTTCTGAATGAGGTGTCTTTTTACTTGATCGTGGTACTTTTGTTTTAATCTTCCTCCTCACTCCATTTTTTGGTTTTTCTAAAAGCTTCATTTTTTTCCAAAGACACAATGATCTTAACTTACTGCTATTCCAATAAACACTGAAGTAAGATATCTTTTTGTAGTCACTTTTATCGTTTATCGTGTGTAAACAAAAACGTTCTCACAGTTTTGTTGCTAGAGTACATTTCAAATGATTTAAAAATAATGTCCGGTTCGTGAACGTTTCCAAACATCAAACACATTCATTTGAATAATACGCATTCGTATGCCACACTCTCAAGCGGTGTAAAAGATTCCTCCAATACAAAAAACAATGTAACCACATTTGGTACATTGAAAGACAATATTTTTGTACACTTTTCCCTTCCATGTTTTGCCAACTATCCAAGTGTCCTTTATATATACCACCAACTTGTCGTTCCAAATCTTTATACAATTTTTAAAGAATAAAAAGTCAAAAGAAATGAACCATGAATAAATGTACCATAAATATATTAATATTGATCATTTGATAAGACAATACTTAATTTCTCAAGAAAGCCTCCCCGACCAACAGGGAGCTAACAGAAATCTAAAATCCTTTGTCATATCATTGTAAGTATATCTTTAGTTAATTTTAACAGGTCTCTGCTAGCTATTTTTGGGCTGAAACCATATCTCAACATTTTTAACTAACAAATGGCGTTACAACTTTTTCTTTCGGTTGAAACACGAAATTCTAAGGGCTGAGGGTACCAGATCGATACCATTGACTGATATCTGCATACAATTGGTAAATGGCAACGTAAAGATAAAACGTGTATTTGCTTTAATGAATATATTAAATTATTGTGCTCAGAACATTTGTTTTAACTCACTACGCAGCAAAAGTCACATTTACAGCTTTACTAGATGTTGGCATGGCTTATAACCATCATATATGTCCCTTTGTATAATTAATAAATGTTCAAGATTTGGTAAATGCGCACAATAGATGGCGTTATTCGTCAGTCTGTCAAAGACAATCTTTTTCACATTTGTATATTTTGGATAATTTACACTGTAAAATCCTGGTTTTTCATAAGTACAATATATCTCCGTTGAGATATGTGTGCATACATGTAATCAGTTCAATGACTCTGAACATACCTTAGGAAATAGGTTATGAAAATGAAACAAATCAGGTTGTTCAACGCCTCCATTTTACACGCACCACTTCTGTCCTGTGTTCAAAAAGAAACAATGCATCACTAAATTACTTCAATAGCCTAATTATGGATGTACGGTAGTAAAAAAATTTTATATGTTCTATATTACATAAACAAACTTCTGAGAGCTGTAGCAAATAGCCAGACCCATTTTAAAACAGAATTACAAGCATTTTGTTCTTGAATGGCCTATAAACCACCAACACACCTAAAAAAGTAGGGTTCATGTATCTTCAAAGAGAGATTTTTGTTTGACAGGTCAACACTATGGAATATGTTCTCAACTGGTAGCTCAAATGTGAGTATGACCACATGAGTAATGAGGTTTGTTTACATTTGTATATATGCTAAATAAAATCTCCTGGAAATGCTGCCAAAATGTCACAATAAGGTACACAATGACATAAAAACAGAAATTGACATACATAAAACATGAAAAGCCACTTAAACTGGGCAGGAAATAAGCATTCTTTCTTCCCGCAATTATCTAACTAATCCGGAAGTGCTGTTTTGTTTACCTATTTAGTACTATTCAACCTTTAAGTCAGCGTTAGGTTTCACTATACTAAAAGTATCATGAGGGGTGGCACTGCTATAGATAGAACATTGACTTCGAAAAGCTATTCCACTTCATTTTAAGGTGTGTAGAGTTAAGTATATCATGATGAACATGTTTATAAATCTTATAAAGATATGAATCTCATAAGTCCTGGAAAAGGGCTTGAAAAGTTCTAGAATTTCATATTGGCAGATCCGTATTGACTTTGGCTTCCTGTATCCAGTACCTGGTGGGGGTATTAATCACTTTCACTGATAGCTCTAGTTTTTCTAAGATGTTAAATTGTTCAACATTTGAAATAGATATAAAATATGGAGGTATATTGTGAGAGCACACTTATTATTTTACTACCCATTTTTATTATAGATAATCAAAAGATCATATTATGTAGTTACTTACCAAGTACATATCTTGTCCTGTTACAGTTAAACAAAAATAAGTCCAGCTCATAAAATAGTATTTTTCTTTGTGTGTTTGCAATGCTTTAGTCTAACTTAATGATAATTATTAAACTCGATAGCATTAGACTTGTTTATGGATGCATATGTTCTTAAAAAGATGCTCGCTGGAGGGGCATACACGTGTTTGATGCATTCTTCTATTTCTTTTTCAATACCTGAAAAACTTTACTAGGACCTGCGAAAGCAGCCGCATTTTTTAATTTAAAATAGTATCCTCTTTAGATCCTTCCATTATGACTATTTAAAATGGTTTAATGAGGTTTCTAAACTGGTTATTTATTTATATAATCTATAAAATTTATTTCTTATCAAATCTTAAAATAAAACAAACTAGCTAAAAAATCATTCAGAGCGTAATGATGTATGTAACATTATAAAACAATTATTTAAACATTATTCTCCAGGTGGCTGTAATTTAAAAAATAAAGTATGTCACGGATATGCTTCACCTCACTATCTACTTTTTAAGCACCAGTGCACTTTACGAGTTGGACTGTTTTACCTCCCAGTGTACTTTATGGCCTGATGCATTTTACGTCCTGGGACGTATTCTGCACTCTGCTTCCTCTCAATGTACTTTATGACCTGATGCATTTTACGTCCTGGGACGTACTGTGCACTCTACTTTCCTGACTACTCAAATGCTCACCGCATTGAGACTGTGTGTCATACGCAAGAACCAGGTCCTAGGTCTAAGGTCAAGGTCACACTTAGAGGTCAAAGTTCAAGTTCAAGAATGGCTTTGTCCGGAGCATTTCTTCTTGCATTGAGGGATTTGATGTAACTTGGCACAATTGTTCACCACCATAAGGCACCCTTGCTTTTAGAATTACTTTCCTTTGTTAATTTTTACTATATATTGTAACTTTTTTATTACTGACCGTAGGGAAAAATCTAGACCACTTATTTGTGGTGCAATATGCATGTTGCATTATATAGATGTTTTTAGGATAAACTTCCCTCTGTTGTTACTATAAAGAACTTATATTATAATGGCCAAAAGTTCAATATGCAAATACAGGTACTAGTGTAAATAAATTTGCTATGACGGGCGTATATTGTGGCATTATGACACTCTTGTTTTCCTATATGTATATACTGGAAACTTTAAAAATGTTCTTGTCAGATACAGCATGCCAAATTTTAATATACTTCTATACAAATGTTTCTTGGATATTTACCGGTGATATCGAGGTTCGACTGTCTACCGTAATTGTTCAAATTAATGCCCTAGGTTCAAATATGGCCATGCCCATGTATGTGACGTATGTATAATATATGCTAATATAAAAGAAACTTTGAATATCTTCTTCTCTGAATCCACAATAGCTAGAACCTTGATATTTACATAAACCTCACTCTGTACTTGTTATACAAACACACTTGAAGCCTTTTACACAGGTGAGCGCTTTAGGGTTAATGATCCTCTTGTCTTACCTTGGTAGTACTCAATCTCCATCAGTAAAACGATTTTATGGGGCTGGTGTTCTTTGAATAGTAGCTAGGTCCTTGTTTATACAGTATACGACTTGTGCACGAGGAGTCGTCTGTACTCCCTTTGCCTCAAAAATTTTACATTTAATTCCTTATGAACATTCAACGTCTTTTCATACAAGATTCTCAACATAGTCGGATACTCTACATGCCTCATTACGCTACTGTGCATGTCATATGATGAAGCACCTGAAAGACAATACAAACCCGGAAGTAACATATGCTTTGTAAACTGTTCCGATGCTAATAATTATGTATTCATTTTTTCAAAACTCCAAAAAGAGACCAGGTTTGTTCAAAATGGAAATAACTGATAAAAACAAAAGGCAGCGCAAATATGGTGATTTTGAATGAGTGAACCAAAACAAACCGTACATCTGAAAAAGACCGTGTGAATCGATTTGTTTATTTCTATTTTATGTAACGGCAGTGAAAAATTGTCTTATTCAAAATGTTTTGTTTGTTGTTAAAGATTATTCCTTTCATTTAATTAATAAGTAATTATAGACGTTGCTGTCATGATTTCACTGTCGACAAACACGATCTAAAAGACTCACAGTGAAATCATGACAGAAAAAAAAACACGAGATTAAAATGTTAAAGGCAGATAAAGCAGCTGGCCAAATAGAGAATAATGTAATGTAATATAATGTGATAGTACTTTCAATGTTACACATGAACTTATACATGGTCATAAGAAGAAGTAATCAAAAGAATGGATTCAATAATTCTGTTCATTATCTTAATCAAAGATTCAAATCTGTAACAAATATGTAGGATTTAACAAGAAAATGATATCTTTTATGTTCATGACAACAAATGTTTGTTTGTTTGTTTGTCCTTGGTTTAACGCCGTTTTTCAATCATGTAACGGCGGGCAGTAACCTAACCAGTGTTCCTGGATTCTGTACCAGTACAAACCACCTGTTCTTCGCAAGTAACTGCCAACTTCCCCACATGAACCAGAGGTGGAGGACTAATGATTTCAGACACAATGTCGTTTATCAAATAGTCACGGAGAACATACGCCCCGCCCGAGGATCGAACTCACGACCCCGAGATCCGTAGACCAACGCTCTACCTACTGAGCTAACCGGGCGAGCACGACAACAAATGTGGCAGCAACATTTTAAATAAAGGCATTATGAGCCTTTGAAAATTAAACAAAATAAAGCACTGAATATAAACAAAATTTTACCCACATCGTCACATTTAAATCATATTTCAGAATATTTCATACACAAGATTACTACCATGACATATCAGTGAGACCCTATGTCAATAAAAAAAAGAATGCCGCTGAAGACAAGAAGGGCAGCTTTACCGGGTGAGTACTGAACACAACAAGACGTGGTGACGTAACTGCTGTACCTCATGCAACATCTTATGCGATATATTTTTTCTCAATTATTTCGTTTTGCCAGAGCGTGTAGTCATATATAGGATTTCAATGAACGTGATAAATATATTACTAAAAAGCTTCTTCAGCAAGGCTACCATTATCATAAATTGAGTATTTTACAATCGTAATTCAGGTTTGGTTTTATAATTTAATAGTAGAGCTACTTCTGCAAAAAATCCTCTTGATTGTGTCTACTGGAACAGGCGAGATGACTCTATATGTCTGTCTTGTTTTAGTTCCTGCATTTTTTGCATTCACTACAAAGTTTCTGTTTTACATAAAGCTTTTAAATCATACTGTATCATAGGTACATATTAGTATTATCATGAGCATATGAATTATTGTTTCGAGACTGATTTGTTGACTTTTGATGTTTATTCAAATCGTATACATGTATTTTTTAATATATATATTGCATTTCAATGTTGTCTTAAAGTTATGCATGTAACCAATTTGCCATATCAAGAATTCTTTTTACGAAGTTGTAAACAACAGATATTATGTGAGTGCTACATCAGGTTCCTTATTAAAATTTGTTTTATATTTCCCTTTTCCACGTACATTTTAATTCAGAATTAATAACTTTATCTTTATATTTATTCAGACGTGATAAATACGATATTATCTAATTCATATTCTAATTAGCACGTGATGTGTAATATCTTTCATACCACCAAAGCAGAAAGAAATTATAAGAACTTAAGATGTCAGTCAAAGATGTTTTGAACGAGATCTTATTGTTATGCCCTAAGATATATCGACGCCCCAGAATTAGAAGGGCGTAAGTGGAAAATCATAGTTTTCGGCAAAATGAAAAAATCTGTCTATGACAGATACGCCCTTCTAATTCCAAGGGCGTAAGTAGACTTTTCTGGTACAACAATTAAGTGTAGATACGCCCTTCTATTACTGGGATTCTGAAAAACTTTTCACTTATGCCCTTTTATTATTGGTGAATTTGGTCAACACAGCAGTTTGTGACAAAATTTTTTTTTTACAGAATTATGCCCCTTGGTGTGTAGTTTCAAAAAATGTATGATTCATAAAAGGGCGTAACTAACACTTACGCCCTTCTTATTCTGGGGCGTCGATATGTGCTATAAAAGCTGTTTTCTTAAGATTCGTAGTCAGTTTTGTTTAAGAGGTTTCTCAGTTTTAAGAGTATTAGAGTTTGAGTATATCTGAGAAAATACGAAGTTATGATAAAAGTTGTTTTGAAACTTGAACCTGAACTTGTTTAAATTGGAAACTTACACGATCACGGGTGTGACTATGTTATAATACTGTACAATAATCATATTCTTATTTTTTTTTTTTTTTTTTTTTTTTTTTGATATTTTTTATAAATAACTTCTTTGTACATCCATATAATGTATTATAAAATTGATACCTTTAAACTGAATATCAACAGGGAAAATAAACAACATTTAAAATGAAATACATTTCATCAAAAAAGTTATATTTAAATTTCTCTTTCAGGATGATTCATACACCAGGTGACTACCACAATATACCCCTAAGACTTTCTGAGGTCTAAGATGATATTGGAATTAAAGAAAACATTCTGCTGAAGATAAGAAGGAAAGCTGTACTGAATGAAACCAATATGACAATCACAGACAGAACAAGAACTTTCTATAATTTTGGCAGTTGGTCAGAAGGAACTACAACACTGGGACTTAAATCAGATTCTGACCTCCTTTTCACTTTCGATATTTTGAATGTGATACATGACTGGTCTGAATGGACTGGTAAGTTAAACTTGCTTATGATTCAGAATGAAACAACACCTCCTGGTTATTGTCTTCTACAACAGCCTAGATTCGATGCTCCGCCTCCTGATACACATGAATATGATAATCACCTTGTCAAATACACTAATGGACGGACATTGTTTAAGAATACATTGTTTGATAAGCTTGTGACTGGAAGACAGCAGAGATAAGGACCATCATTAGTACTAAAACAACCGCCTGGTCTTATTGATGCTGACACAGTGTTAATATGTCCTTGTACATCATGGCCACAATCAGCTGAAACCTGCCTAGACCATTTAAATATTAACAACTGGCCTACAGCTAATATGTACAGATATAGTTTAGAAGTTTATTCAAATATATTCCACTGGGCTATAATATATATAAAAACTACAAAGTGTTTTGTTGTTGCTGTTGGCAACAGCAACAAAGGCAGCGAAATTGCAGATTTTGAATGGAGACTTTTTACCTCATTAGGTGAACGGTGCTTGATATTCAGTTTGAACATTACTCAAATAAGGTGTTATATCTTAATGAAAATGATTATAAAACATACATTAATCTTGATAATGAAAGTTACATTTCCAGTTTCATGTGCAAAACAGTTTTGTTTCATTGTATAGCAAGTAAACCATCATATATTTGGAAGGAATGTAACATTTTAAACTGTTTAACATACTGCATACTTACACTAAACGGATGTATATCATGTGGAAACTGTCCACATTTCCTTGATCATGGGAACAATTTGATGTCAGGAAAGTTTTCAAATAATGTACAACAAGAGTTACTTCAAACAACAGCAAACCTGATACCATGTGATGGAATGTCATTTTTTGGAATTCAGATTGATGGTGTTGGTGAAAGACTTCAGATCAAGCTTAACATTATGGATGGAGTAAATCATAACATTCCAATCCCTGATGAATATACTTCATTCATTACGAGAGATAACTAGACTGATTTTAAACATCCATCATAATGGAATATTTGATAATACAGAAGATGAAAATCTATTTATGGCATTAAGAATTTTGTTACAAATAGTCAAAAACTTAAACACGATACTACAGGGATGGTGACAGGTTAGTAGAGGTATCATGCAGACTTCAAGCCCCTCTATATTGCAGTTCCATAGGGTTCCTGATAGCATCTCATAACATTCAAATAAACAACACAGTTTCTCATCAAGCACTAGCCTGGCTTGAAGCAGGACAGGACTCGGATGTTGCTTCAAGCAGACTAAAACTTTCTTCTGTATTGCATTGTACAGAAGACATGGAAAAAGCAACATTTATTCTTAATGACATGGACCAACAATACAACATAGAAGTTACTGAGCCTATATGTGGCTGCGACAGCTTTCCTATAACACAATATAAAACAGGATTTTGTCAGATGTCCAGCCAATATGATGAAGAAGCTATCAAGAACATTGTTGCATATTGTGTTAGATTTGATAGAGCAGAAATAAACTATGTAGATCTATCACATGTATTTCAGTATGAGATGTTCAGATCAACTCAGGAGGACATTCAACACGGAGGTATAGACGACCACTGGATGGACTGTGCTGTGGTAGACTCACTTCCGTACCTATATTTTCTACAATACAAAACATTTGGCAACCTAAACAGGCTTGAGAATCGGCAACAAGCACTGAACAAACTGATACGGGTGACTGTTACAGAGCGCAATCTTGGACACAGAGAAACAGCACTGAATCTACTAGCTACAGTGTTACATGTTATCTCTGCGTGTAAGGGAGAGGAACAATGCTGCCAAAATTCATATCTGTGTATGTTTAGCACGAAGAAACAGCAAAAAGCCCTGATCAGAATTCCGAGGGTCACTGAAACAGAGTGCAACCTTAGACAAAAAAAAACAACAAAAAACAAAAACACTAGATTTACTAGGACTGTGCATGGCACAGGAAAATAGGCTTGTTGAAACTCTAATTTGTTAAATGTTATCTCTAAATTTACGAGAACGGAAGAATGCTGCAAAAATGCATAGTGTTTGGTTAACACAAATTTATAAAGACTAACTTAACAAACTTGAACCTCTGGTTTTACGTTTAGGTAGTAAAAAGTGTTATCTCCTACACAGGATCATTAATATTCTGAGTGAGAACTGTATTGTCTATAAGGTTATAATAAGCGGTTATTATAATATATGCTCGATCTGGGATGCAGTATTCGGCCCGAGTGGACTTTTCCCAGGTTGGATCACACGGAGTAGGCAAACGCCGAGAGTGAACCGACCTTGCAAAATCCACAAAACAGAATACAAAATATTGCTTCCGTTTTAATGATCGTATCATAATAATCCACTTTTTTTTTCAGTGGAACGTAATCTGCAATGCTTATCGATGTAAACATGGAACTTAAGTTTTTATGTGTGTTATTTACAGAACTGTGTCTGGTAAATACTAAAAGTACAATGCGGAATTTTTTCTGGCTGTTCATATTTACCTGAGAAATACAAATATATATGTAATTTATACACGTATATAATTTTCCTCTTATTCTGGTCACTTTGTGGTGTAAATTTGGGAAGTGAATAATACAAAAATGTGTTCCTACAATATACATCAAATAACACAGATACAATATGATTTTACTTTGATATTTAAAAAATAAGGAATTATTCTGCTTCATCATTGAAAAGCCATCTTCAGCCCTATGTTTTGTTGGACTTCAAGAAATACTTATTGTAAAGGATGACCCCAGGTGCCAATCTTAACATTATTTAAGTACAGGCTGACACCCGGGTAGAACAGCCGACCTTCAAACGGGCAGAACTGCCGGCCTTTCCCAAGCCTGCTGGATAGTTTTCTCGCATAACAATCCAAGCCCATTTCGTTAGAGAAACGTGACCAAAGGTCTTAACCACTAAAATGAGACCCATCCTTTGATAGGTTCTGTAATCATTTCATTGCAAAGCCATACATTTGAATTATAGACAATAGACAATATTTTATTAAATTTTGGACTTAAACATAGTTTATCATCCATATAAACATATACACAAAATGTCAAGATCATATATAACAGTAAATAACATTTGTATATACAAAGAGTATGTAATTTGGTTAACATAGTCTATCAGAGGGTAATTTACATAATACTATTTTCTTCATACGTACACTATGGAATATTGAGAAGTAATATCACTGTCTAAGATAATTTTTCCGAATCTTTTGAGCACAGTTTATATAACACGCAGGTTTTGACAACACATTTTCATCTTTAGAATTTAACAACTGTAACAGTTTAAACATACTTGGACGGCATATATAATATGTGTCAATATATCGTTTTCTCATAAAATTATATCTTGAGCAGGTCAAAACAAAATGGAATTCATCTTCCAAATCTCCACTAGAACACACCTGGCACAGTCTTTCATTCCTTTCAATTCTATTTTGTCCGTGTCTACCTGTTTCAATTCTAAACCTGTGAGCAGACACTCTCATTCTAGTTAAAAGAATTCTTTGATACTTGGGCAACAAATCCAGATAAAGTTCATAATCAAAAGACATTTTCAGATGTTTATAAACAAATAACACACCATTGTCATTAACATTCTGACTCCAGTCCTGCTTTTAAACTTTTAACTTGATAAGCCCAATTCTTCTTACCATTAATAACGTCTGTACATAAAACGTAATACAATTGTTTGATTATACAATTATTGGTGTTTAATACCTTAAACCAGTATTTAATGATATTTGTAAAACGATTAATATATAACGGGTAACGACAAAATTCGCCGTATACAGACACATTACTGGTAGACATTTTTACACATAAAAGTTTTTTTGCAAAATTGTAACTGTATTCGTTCAAGCTCTTTTGATTTCGTGTACCCGCATACTTAATTCACTATTGACGTTACGAAAGAATCAAACAATTGGCACATAAGTTTAGGTTTCAGATCTAGTTCTTTCGTATTAAATAATAAAACATTCATTGCTTTTAGAGCTTTTCCAGTCAATAGCTGCTGGTTATGGCTAAAATTACCATTTTTACCAGAAACAACGCCTAGGTAATTAAACTGGTCGACAATTTCCAACACGGAGCCATTATACGTCCATGACTCATTCCTACGAACTGGACCTCTCTGTCTAAAAACCATTACCTTTGTCTTTTTTCATTTACTTTAAGGCCCCAACGATCACAGTATGTCTTAAGATTATCTAAGTTTAGCTGTAGATCGCTCACGGTTTCAGCGAGTATCACCATGTCGTCTGCATATAACAACAAAATGATCGTTAACTGGTTGACATCGAGACCACTACCGGAACTTGAACTAAGGTAGAGTTCCAAATCTTCAATAAAAATTGACCATAACAAAGGCGAACATATTTCACCTTGTTTTAAGCCCACAAATATTTCAAAAAAAATCTGAGTAGGTATTGCAATGTCTGACACGACTCTTGACATGTTCATACATAGATCTAACAATCCTTAACATTTTTCCAGAAATCCCTAACTTGTTCATCTTGTACCATAGTGCATTTCTGTAAACACTGTCAAAGCACTTACTCATGTCTACAAAAGCAGCATAAAGGCGTTTACAATTACAGAGAAAATTTTGAACAATAGCATTTAAACATTATAACAACTTTAACAAGTAAAGTAAAGTAAAATTATTACAATCTTCATTAGTCTTTTTTGTGTTAAAACTTTTAGTTTCAAAATTTTATGCAAGAGATGTTGTCAATCAAATGTTTTATATCTACTGTAAATACGAAATTATATAAATTGCTGGTCCATAGTTTGCACTAAGACTGGTACGCATTTTTTTTTGTAGTGTTTGTAATCCTTAAGTAAAGTGAAGCTTACTAAAACCATGCCACTTATTGATGATAATCAAGTGTTCAAAGTTTCAAAGCCACAGTATGTCAAATAGTTTTGACAAAAGTTGACTTGTACAAAACTGAACCAATTTCTAAGTCCAAAAGGGCCATAGTTCA
Organism: Mercenaria mercenaria; assembly: GCF_021730395.1. Classification (NCBI taxonomy): domain Eukaryota; kingdom Metazoa; phylum Mollusca; class Bivalvia; order Venerida; family Veneridae; genus Mercenaria; species Mercenaria mercenaria. The sequence goes on from NC_069362.1 coordinate 36,426,114, forward strand.
GCCAAAAGACTTGACAGAGTTATGTACTCTTGTCTACAGATACTGTGTTGGTGCGCCGTAAAACCCAAATAAATAAACAAATGTCTACAGATGGAATTTATATGATGATAAACAAGTGTTCAAAGTTTTAAAGCAACATGTCAAACAGTTTTGACAAAACATGGACTTGTAAGAAAATTGTACCAATTTCCAAGTCCAAAAAACGGCCATAGTTCAGCCAAAATACTTGACAGAGTTATGTACGAGGGCTTAGAGATGGAAATTATGATGATAATCAAGTGTTCAAAGTTTCAAAGCCACAGCATGTCAAATAGTTTTGACAAAAGTTGACTTGTACAAAACTGAACCAATTTCTAAGTTAAAAAAGGGCCATAATTCAGCCAAGCGACTTGACAGAGTTATGTACTCTTGTCTACAGATGGAAATTATGATGATAAACAAGTGTTCAAAGTTTTAAAGCAACATGTCAAACAGTTTTGACAAAACATGGACTTGTAAGAAAATTGCACCAATTTCCAAGTCCAAAAACGGCCATAGTTCAGCCAAAATACTTGACAGAGTTATGTACGAGGGCTTAGAGATGGAAATTATGATGATAATCAAGTGTTCAAAGTTTCAAAGCCACAGCATGTCAAATAGTTTTGACAAAAGTTGACTTGTACAAAACTGAACCAATTTCTAAGTTAAAAAAGGGCCATAATTCAGCCAAGCGACTTGACAGAGTTATGTACTCTTGTCTACAGATGGAAATTATGATGATAAACAAGTGTTCAAAGTTTTCAAGCAACATGTCAAACAGTTTTGACAAAACATGGACTTGTAAGAAAATTGCACCAATTTCCAAGTCCAAAAAGGGCCATAGTTCAGCCAAAATACTTAACAGAGTTATGTAATCTTGCCTACAGCTGGAAATTATGATGATAATCAAGTGTTCAAAGTTTCAAAGCCACAGCATGTCAAATAGTTTTTACAAAAGTTGACAAAGTTGTACAAAAATGAACCAATTTCTTAGTCCAAAAAGGGCTATAATTCAGCCAAAAGACTTGACAGAGTTATGTACTCTTGTCTACAAATGGAAATTATAATTTTAAACAAGTGTTCAAAGTTTTAAAGTAACTGTCAAAATGTTTTGACAAAACATGGACATGTACAAAAATTGTACCGATTTCCAAGTCCAAAAAGGGTCATAGTTCAGCCAAAATAGTTGACAGAGTAATGTCCTCTTGCCTACAGATAAAGACTGTTATAATAAACAAGTGATAAAAGTTTCAAAGTCATATGTCAAACAGCTTACTTAAAATATGAACTGGTACGAAACACTTAACCAAGATTTGCACGATAAAAGGGGCCGTAGTGCAGCCAAAATCCTTGATAGAGGTATAAACTCTTGCTTAAAACTTGTGTTGAAAGTTTCAAAGCTATATCTCAAAAGTTTTTGTCAAAATATGGGCTGGTACAAAAGGTGTGACGCCAACGCCGACGCCGTGTTGAGTAGAATAGCCCTCCTTACAGTTTGAAAAGTCAAGCAAATGATCTCCAGCATTTGAACAAAGCTAATGATCTCCAGCAAATTAAACAAAAGGAAGAAAAATTAATTATTTCATGGACGTATTCAGGTAATAATTTCTATTCTGACTGATATATTTGAAATGTCCCGTAAGGAACGTTTATAGATGACTATGCCTCTCGACATTCTAAAATTGCAAAACTTCAAAATTCTCCTATTTAAAAATTCTAAGACTCTTGAATTTGCTTATTCATTGTTACGATGCGAACCTAGTACAGCAGAATGTTGTTGTTTTTTTTTGTTGTTGTTTTTTATGCATGCATAATATTTCAAAATTCAGATTCGTTATTTACTGGATATAATGTTTTGAAAAATCTGTTTGGAGAATTCATTGGCGAAAAGTGAGTTGGCTATTACCACTGCAACGTGAACTTTGCCGCAGAGGAGGATCTCGAAACCTGCATGGTAACAAAGTTGAACCAGTTCTTGTTTTACCTAGTAGGTTTTGTTGAATTATTTATAAATGAGTGACAAATACCCGGCTGATGTCCGACTGGCAATCGAACCTTGATTGCGTTTGATAATTTTATGTAGAATAAAGTTTTTGTGAAAGGATGGCAAATCATACCCGGTATCATGAAATACACTTTTCATGTCAATGTATGTCTGGCAATCGAACCTTGATTGCGCTTGATAATTAATATGATATAAAATGAATTAATTTTGAATGAATGACAATTTATACCCGGTATCCCGAAGTGAACTTTTTATGTTGATGTCTTGCAGGGAATCGAACCAGGATTACATTTAATGTGAAATAAAATATCTATGAATGAATGGCAAATCATACCTGGTATCCTGAAATACAATTTTCATGTTGATGTCATATTGGGAATCAAACCTTAATTGCGTTTAACCATGTAATTTAATAAAAGTGTTTAGTGTTGCTTATTCAAAATCTTAGATTTTAAATTGATAAAAGTAATATAAAGAAAGCAGCACTTGTAGCTTAAACACGTTTTTATTTATTGGGTGTGTCTCAGCTGGGAGGTCTGAAATGTGACAAGCATACCAACTACGAACATTCAACATTCATTTACGAGTTTCAGAGCTGCATAACATCTGTGTTAGAAGATGAGTTAGTTTGTAAAGTAAAATCTAGTGTTAAGTTCACCAGGATATGATTGTGTACGCTAGGGTACTCCAGTCTGATAAGCTTGGCTATTATGCTCCTTACACCTACTTGGCTTTTGATAGTTTAGCTAGAACCAATTCTGAGTCCATTTACATAAGGTTACTGAGATGCTGCAGGTTAAAGGTATCAGCTTGGCAATCTTGTCAAAAATGTATCAGAAAAAGGATGGTTATTCCCTTGCCAATGATTTTCGTGCAAAGAAAATTGGTCAAAGAATTTCTGAGTTTCTTGGTAAAGTCCCTTTTGAAGGAAGGTTGATGATGGTTTGATTACATTTGTGTATGAAGGCGCACACTATTAGGGATAGTGTTAAACAGATAGATGAGGCTGTCACCGTCTGTGACCACTTTGTTACTGGTGTGGTCAAAAGTTTGAATATCAGGTTTACGAACAATGAGAATTGTTCAATTTTGACTGCGCTCACCAGTTTTTAGCTCGACTTTTCGAAGAAAACGTAGAGCTATTGCACTCGCCCCGGTGTCGGCGTCGGTGTTGGCGTCGGCGTCGCCGTTAGTTGAAGTTTTTGATAAAGTCAAATATCTCTGTTATTATCAAAGCTATTGACTTGAAATTTAAAATAGTTATTTACTATCAAAGTCTACACCAGGAGAAATAATCTCCATGACTCTGTTTGAATTTTTACAGAATTATGCCCCTTTTTAACTTAGAATTTTTGGTTAAAGTTTTTGATGAAGTCAAATTTCTCTGTTACTATCAAAGCCTTTGACTTCAAACTTCAAATACTTATTTATCATCAAAGTCTACACCAGGAGAAACAATCCCCATTACTCTGGTTTGAATTTGACAGAATTATGCCCCTTTTTAACTTAGAGTTTTTTGTTAAAATTTTTGATAAAGTCAATTATCTCTGTTACTATTAAAGCTTTTGACTTGAAACTCAAAATAGATATTTACTATCAAAGTCTACACCAGGAATTCCCATAACTCTTATTTGAATTTTGACAGAGTTATGCCCCTTTTTAACTTAGAATTTTTGATGAAGTCAAATATCTCTGTTACATTCAAAGCTTTTGACTTGAAACTTAAAATACTTATCTACCATCAAAATCTACACCAGGAGAAATAATCCCCATAACTCTGATTTGAATTGTGACAGAAATGTGCCCCTTTTTAACTTAGAATTTTTGTTATTTTTTTTATAAAGTCAAATATCTCTGTTACTATTAAAGCTTTTGACTTGAAACTCAAAGTAGTTATTTGCTATTAAAGTCTACACCAGGAGACACAATTCCCATAACTCTGATTTGAATTTTGACAGAGTTATGTCCCTTTTTAACTTGGATTTTTTTTACTGGCAAAGCTCTAATTCAGAGTCAAGCACTGAGAAAAGTCGAGAGCGCTGTCTTACGGACAGCTCTTGTTTAAATCCCTCTGTCAGTAAAGCCTCAAAAGGTGCTGACATGGATGTGGTCAAAGAGTACCTTGCCACTGTTGGGATGGAAGGTAACACTGATAATTTGTCATGTTTTCTTAATTTTGCTCATGCCAGCCATGAAAATGGCAATAAATCAGCCAGTTCCACCAGGGACATGGCAAATTTGGCCCTTAAACATAAGGATGTGTACCCAGCAACTTTTGAGGCTGCGAGGAGAGTACTTGCGGTCATGTTTCCACTATTGAGTGTGAACGGGTGTTCATCAAACAAAACCTCATCAACACTTGCCTGAGAAACTCTCTTGCAATTTAAGCACTGAACAACTTGATGAGAATTTCCATAGATGGTCCTGATTTGAATCTGTTAAAGGTAGTTCTGCAACAAAGATATAAATGTAGAACATGCTGAATGGTCTTCAGCCTGAAGACACTTGTTCATCCTGCTATTTTAAGGCCTTGGTCAGTCTGATCTTTATTTTCACAAAGAAATCTGTCACCTCTTTCTCTTTCATTTGCCCACTGCCACATCCCCAAGAAAAGTTGCTCAGAACTGTGTGTGTTTTAACCCATACTATTGTAACCTAACACCACCCTTTAATCGAGATGAGTATTATACACAGGCTTAGACAATTTTCTAACTGCAAAAAAGTTTGTTTACAATTTATTCTGTTTCAGAAAAGGGAAACTACACTTGTTAAACATTTTCTAGGCAAAAAACTAAAACTAGCGTTATTTAGTATGTTTAGTGTTGATTAACAAAATCAATCAGGGAAAACCCATTAAAATTAAGGGCAAAACCTATTAAAACTAAGAGTTTATATGACATCGCTTACACCTACTTGAACAACAAAACTCACGCAAAGTGAAACTGTAAAACCTTCACACGTAAGGCCAATAATTATTGACAATTTTATCTTAAACAAATCAGAGAGCACAGATCCCAATTTCGTCTTGAATCATTAAACCAGACAACCAATTCTCCCGATTAGAAAAAAAAACTATCTCGCCCGCGGCGAGAATAAGGCAGAAGAAGAGGGTTTATCATAGATGGAAGATTGTGGATGTTTCACACGTGTGGATGGGGTTTTGATTATGGCAATTATGGCAGTACTGATTGTTTGACGAATTAACTGGTTCTTAAGTGTCACATGCAACTTTTTCATTTCATAACCGAATGTGTTTTGACGCGATAAAAGGAATGTTTTCACAAGTATTGTTGGGTGGGGTGTCAAGTCCGTCAGTTGTCTGTCAATACGTCGAAACTGTCGGGGTCGTCTATGTATTACGAAATGAGTGGTTACTTTTTGGTTACCAAGGTCCAAGCTCAAGATTGGTTAAAACGAATTGCGTTATTTATACAATCGCTTACCGTGAGGTTACCATGTTGGTTACTGGCACTTAGTGGTTACCGCGCGGTTGAAAGTTTTATACAGCAGCCAGGACGGAAATAAATAAACTTGAAACTTACATTATTTCACATCTTTAAAAAACTACGGAAGCACAGATGGGACATGTTGAATTTTTATTCTATCTCGTGGCAACGACATAATTTTCCCATAATAAGCCAATGAAAATCAAGAAAAGCTTACACCATTTTGATACATATTTCCAGTGATATGGTGCCTGCTTTTTAATTTTGTCTTTTGGCAGTTCCTGCGGTATACAGGCTCCATAACACCAGATGCCCTTTAGATAAATTCCAGTTTGTTTAGTTCTTTCCATTGTTTTCTCGTTCAGGGCAAACCCATTATTTTAACTGTGGACCATACGCCACTTTTCATGGAATTGCACGCTAGTGTATTGTTGAAGATTCCATGTGCACCGCCGTATGAATACATCTGTGGATGTTTCTTAATTGATTTTTGTACTTGTAGCATGTGTAAATGTTGAGTTCTGCTCAACCCGGGGCTAGAGGGCGTGGACGGTAGCCTATATTTCCACTACCGTCCATGAACAAGCTCAATCAAACCGAGCCTGCAACATCTTCGTTTTTCTCGTGTTGAGCGACTTGTGGAGTTTCTACTTCTTCTATATTACCAGATTATGTTGGATCTTAGAAACAGTTTAATTACTTTCTATCTCTCCATTGCACTAAAATACAAGGAAATAATATATGATTTAGAAATAGAGCATGACCTATTCTTGAGCTTAAGGCAACTGAAACAAATTCTTCAGAATCTCTGTCTTAACGCAGGTCGTATCATGATAATAGACTGGTCGTTAAATTTATACACAGTCCAATGGGAACATCTGGACAACAGCATGGTCATCATGGGAATGTTCAAGGAGGTTTTGGTGCAAACAAAAATAGGCTACATGTAACGTTAAATATTGAAGTATTTTGACCCTGTAGGATCTAATATGAGAAAATTTGTCGGCGAGCTTAATTAAATCACGCATCAAGTAGCTTGATGTGGGATGCTGCATTCGGTTCGAGTGGATTTTGCCAGGTTCACATGAGGCGCGCAGAACCGACTACAGAGTCCCAGATTATAACAAATTACTTCGAAATAGAGCCTCCTTCGGTCTCCTTTATAATACGGAGATATATTTGGACGAGTACCCAGCCGAGAAAATCGTTCTGGACGAGCCCGGTTAGGCGAGTCCAATATGGCTTTCCCAGCTGGTTACGAGTCCAAATATACCTCGTATTGTACAGTGCAATGTTAAATAACCTTTTTATTCTATATCTATTTTATTTTAGTTTAAATTAAATATGATTCACTGAATTTGTATTTCTGCCTTCCTCATTTCAAGACGCATAATCTAACTATGTAGATATACATAGAACATAGAGCGCCTACTTCACCCGATTTACATTTGGAACATTTTCACGCGTTTTTTTCTTTATCGTATGTTTAACATGGGACGTTTTGAACCGTCCATATACAGAAAAAATACAGGCTTTTTTTTTGTACGCACATGCATCCAATAAGGTAATATATTGTACGGTATTGCAAATGAACGTTAACGACTGGATAGATAAAATAGATATAGAATAAATATTCACACCTTTATATTTTTAACCAATTGAAAGCTTTTCTTTCCATCACGTGACAATACAATAGAAACCAGTATTGTACTATGTGTCACGTTTTCTTAAATATATATAGTAACATCCGAAATCTACAATCCACAAACTCCATATTTTTTCATATTGGATTCCAGTCCCTAAAAAATCCATATCTTTTTCATATTGGACAGGACAACTCTTCCAATTTCTTATAAGGAGACATTTGGAATTACTTCTATTGTATATAGCTACAGCAATATTTTTTCTTCTTCAAAAATTGAGTGCAATACTGAATTCAATTGGACTCGTGCCGAATATGAGTTATTACAGCTGTGTAATCGTCCAGTAGAATTCAGAATTCATCATATACTAGTACAGACACAGAGCGATCTGACCAGAGGGACAGAGTGAGATAAAGCAGATAGAGAGAAATCTGAAATCGTTTTTTTTTTTGTAGATAAACACTGGTCCGGCTAACTTAGCCCAGCTCTTTGCGAATAAACAGTCTGGTTCATCAACGTGCCCGATGTATAACACCGATACACGCGAAGCCGTCTATCCTGGCCTCTAAGTTAGGTGGGAGACACTAAAGAGCACCTCAGAAATTTCCAGTGCCTGTACCGGGCTGCTCTAAATGAAGACTAGTCACGAATCATCTCTTGTTAAAATTATGGCTTGTTTCTTTTAATCCAGCCAAAACAGAATCTATTGTTTTCTCACGGAAACGAAACAAACCTTTCATGAAAATAACCCTATGTATACATTTCCTGTTTCTTTTTTTTTTTTGAGAAGTAAGAAAGTGAAATCTGGATCAAGATATTTTCCTACGGTAGCGCATTTTACCATTTATGTTCCTGTTTGCGTTCAAACCTTTTCCTGTTCAATACCGCGAATATATGATTTAGTTTTAGTTTTTCCGGTTTTATTTACAAGCTAAAATAAATAATTTCTTATATTCTATGGTATTAAGTTTAGGAAATATTGAAAGAGGCCCGTATCTATGGAAATAAATGCAAACATTTTAAACGATTTAGAAAATAACTATTGAATCTTTCATCAACTGTAAAGATTATTTTAACACAAAACGAGAAAGGAGGGATACGGCAAAACATAAAGTAAAATCAATTTCTACAGAAGGAAAAGCAAAATACATATTCTAAAAGCAGAACTTATACATTTTAAAATTGAAAATATTTTACCAATAAATAGCGATAGATCTAGATTTTAGAAATGGTAACAAAAACTCAAGTTTTGTTACAGCAAACAGTTAGATGCTAAAATGTATATGTGAAAATAAAAACTTATGTTAACATTTTTTCAGCTGGAGTAATACGAGAAAAGCAAAACTTATGGTCACAGGTTCGCACCGAGATGGGGCAAATAAAGCAGGATATTTATTCGATCTTAAGTGAACTTCTCTTAAAAATTTAAAAACTTACAAATTGTTATTTTCAACGAAAGTTAAAATTTCGGCGAAAAAAAAATAATAAAAAATTAAGCACAAAAATGCAGATTTCTTTAAGTACATGACTAACTTAACGTAAAGATAATATCCTAATACTATTAATAGGTCCTTCCAACTATTATACCACTGGAAAACACTTTGATTAACATTCACTTCTTGATTTCCAGTGGATCTAATTGTAACGTTTGTTTTGGATGTTCAAAGCAATCCGTCTGTTATATCTTTCCACTACAGTTACTATTTGTTGCGGGCCTACTGTCCATTACAGCTACTATTAGTTGCGGGCCTACTGTCCACTACAGTTACTATTTGTTGCGGGCCTACTTTCCACTACAGTTACTATTTGTTACGGGCCTACAGTCCACTACAGTTACTATTTGTTGCGGGCCTACTGTACAATACAGTTACTATTTGTTGCGGGCCTACTGTCCACTACAGTTACTATTTGTTGTGGGCCTACTGTCCACTACAGTTACTTTTTGATGCGGGTCTACCTTCCCCTACAGTTACTTTTTGTTGCTGGCCTACAATCCACTACAGTTACTATTTGTTGCGGGCCTACTGTCCACTACAGTTACTATTTGCTGCGGGCCTACTTTCCACTACAGTTCCTATTTGTTACGGGCCAACCTTCCACTGCAGTTACTATTTGTTGTGGGACTACTTTCCACCACAGTTACTATTTGTTACGGGCCTACTGTCCACTACAGTTACTATTTGTTGCTGACCTACTTTCCACTACAGTTACTATTTGTTGCGGGTCTACTTTCCACTACAGTTACTATTTGTTGCGGGCCTACTGTCCACTACAGTTACTATTTGTTGTGGGCCTCCTTTCCACCACAGTTACTATTTGTTACGGGCCTACTTTCCACTACAGTTACTATTTGTTGTGGGCCTACTGTCCACTACAGTTACTATTTGTTGCGGGCCTACTTTCCACTACAGTTACTATTTGTTGCGGGCCTACTGTCCACTACAGTTACTATTTGTTGCGGACCTACTTTCCACTACAGTTACTATTTGTTGCGGACCTACTGTCCACTACAATTACTGCTTGTTGCGGACCTACTTTCCACGACAGTTACTATTTGTTGCGGGCCTACTTTCCACTACAGTTACTATTTGTTGCAAGCCAACTTTCCACTACAGTTACTATTTGTTGCGGGCCTACTTTCCACTACAGTTATTATTTGTTGCGGGCCTACTGTCCACTACAGTTACTATTTGTTGCGGGCCTATATTCCACTACAGTTACTATTTGTTTCGGGCCTACTGTCCACTACAGTTACTATTTGTTGCGGGCCTACTGTCCACTAAAGTTACTTTTTTGCCGGCCTACCCTCCACTACAGTTACTTTTTGTTGCGGGTCTACCCTCCACTACAGTTACTGTTTGTTACGGGCTACTTTCCACTACAGTCACTGCTTACTTTCCACTACAGTTACTATTTGTTGCTGGCCTACTTTCCACTACAATTACTATTTGTTGCGGGTCTACTTTCCACTACAGTTACTATTTGTTGCGGACCAACTTTCCACTACAGTTACTATTTGTTGTGGACCTACTTTCCACTACAGCAACTATTTGTTGGGACCTACTTTCCACTACAGTTACTATTTGTTGCAGGCCAACTTTCCACTACAGTTACTACTTGTTGCTGGCCAACTTTCCACTACAGTTACTATTTGTTGCGGGCCTACTTTCCACTACAATTACTATTTGTTGCGGGTCTACTTTCCACTACAGTAACTATTTGTTGCGGACCAACATTCCACTACAGTTACTATTTGTTGCGGACCTACTTTCCACTACAGCAACTATTTGTTGGGACTTACTTTCCACTACAGTTACTATTTGTTGCAGGCCAACTTTCCACTACAGTTACTATTTGTTGCTGGCCAACTGTTCACTACAGTTACTATTTGTTGCAGACAAACTTTCCACTACAGCAACTATTTGATGGGACCTACTTTCCACTACAGTTACTATTTGTTGCAGACCAACTTTCCACTACAGTTACTATTTGTTGCAGGCCAACTTTCCACTACAGTTACTATTTGTTGCTGGCCTACTTTCCACTACAATTACTATTTGTTGCTGGCCTACTGTCCACTACAGTTACTATTTGTTGCTGGCCAACTTTCCACTACAGTTACTATTTGTTGCTGGCCTACTGTCCACTACAGTTACTATTTGTTGCGGGCCTACCTTCCACTACAGTTACTATTTGTTACGGGCCTACCTTCCACTACAGTTACTATTTGTTGCGGGCCTACTTTCCACTACAGTTACTACTTGTTGCGGGCCTACTGTCCACTACAGTTATTATTTGTTGCGGGCCAACTGTCCACTACAGTTACTTTTTGTTACGGGCCTACATTCCACTACAGTTACTATTTGTTGCTGACCTACTTTCCACTTCAGTTACTATTTGTTGCGGTCTACTTCCACACAGTTACTATTTGTTGCGGGCCTACTGCCACTACAGTTACTATTTGCTGCGGCCTACTTTCCACTACAGTTCCTATTTGTTACGGGCCAACCTTCCACTGCAGTTACTATTTGTTGTGGGACTACTTTCCACCACAGTTACTATTTGTTACGGGCCTACTGTCCACTACAGTTACTATTTGTTGCTGACCTACTTTCCACTACAGTTACTATTTGTTGCGGGTCTACTTTCCACTACAGTTACTATTTGTTGCGGCCTACTGTCCATACGTTTACATTTGTGTGGCCTCTTCCACCACAGTTACTATTTGTTACGGACCTACTTTCCACTACAGTTACTATTTGTTGTGGCCTACTGTCCACTACAGCTTTACTATTATGTTGCGGCCTACTTTCCATACAGTTATCTAGTTTTGCGGCCTACTGTCCACACATTTACTATTTGTTTGCGACCTACTTTCCATACAGTTATATTTGTTGCGGACCTACTTCCACTACAATTACTGTTGTTGCGACCTACTTCACAAAGTATTTTTTGCGGACAACATTCCACTATACATTTATATTTTTGCGGACCTACTTTCCACTACAGCAACTATTGTTGGACTTACTTTCCACTACAGTTACATATTGTTGCAGGCCAACTTTCCACTACAGTACTATTATTGCTGGCAAACTGTTCACTACAGTTACTATTTGTTGCAGACAAAATTTCACTACAGCAACTATTGATGGACCTACATACCACTACAGTTACTATTGTTTGCAGACCAACTTTTCCACTACAGTTACTATTTGTGCAGCCAACTTCCAATACAGTTACTAATTTTGCTGGGCTACTTTCACTACAATTATATTGTTGCTGGCCTACTGTCCACTACAGTTACTATTTGTTGCTGGCAATTTCCACTACAGTTACTATTTGTTGCTGGCTACTGTCCACTACAGTTACTATTGTTGCGGACCTACTTTCCGACGACTGTTTCTAATTTTGTTGCGGACCTAACTGTCCACTCAATTACTGTTTGTTGGCGGACCTACTTTCCACACAGTTACTATTTGTTGCAGCCCTACTTTCCCTCAGTACTATTGTTGCGGATCCTACTTTCCCACTACAGTAACTATTGTTGCGGACACTCCACTTAGTTACTATTTGTTGCGTGCCAACTTTCCAACATACTATTTTTTTGCTGGCCTACTGTCCACGACAGTTTACATTTGTTGCGGGCCTACTTCCACTACAGTTCTATTTGATGCGGCCTACTTCCATACAGTTACTATTTGATTCGGGTCTACTGTCCACTATAGTTACTATTTGTTGTGGGTCTACTTTCCACTACAGTTACTATTTGTTGTGAGCCTACTTCCCACTACAGTTAGTATTTGATGCGGGCCTACTTTCCACTACAGTTACTATTTGATGCGGGTCTACTGTCAACTACAGTTACTATTTGTTGTGGGTCTACTTTCCACGACAGTTACTATTTGTTGCGGGCCTGCTTTCCACGACAGTTACCATTTGTTGCGGGCCTACTGTCCACTACAGTTACTATTTGTTGCTGACCTACTTTCCACTTCAGTTACTATTTGTTGCGGGTCTACTTTCCACTACAGTTACTATTTGTTGCGGGCCTACTGTCCACTACAGTTACTATTTGTTGCGGGCCTACTTTCCACCACAGTTACTATTTGTTACGGGCCTACTTTCCACTACAGTTACTATTTGTTGTGGGCCTACTGTCCACTACAGTTACTATTTGTTGCGGGCCTATTTTCCACTACAGTTACTATTTTTTGCGGGCCTACTGTCCACTACAGTTACTATTTGTTGCGGGCCTACTTTCCACTACAGTAAGTATTTGATGCGGGCCTACTTTCCACTACAGTTACTTTTTGATGCGGTTCTACTGTCGACTACAGTTACTATTTGTTGTGGGTCTACTTTCCACGACAGTTACTATTTGTTTCGGGCCTACTTTCCACGACAGTTACTATTTGTTGCGGGACTACTGTCCACTACAGTTACTATTTGTTGCTGACCTACTTTCCACTACAGTTACAATTTGTTGCGGGTCTACTTTCCACTACAGTTACTATTTGTTGCGGGCCTACTGTCCACTACAGTTACTATTTGTTGCGGGCCTACTTTCCACCACAGTTACTATTTGTTACGGGCCTACTTTCCACTACAGTTACTATTTATTGTGGGCCTACTGTCCACTACAGTTACTATTTGTTGCGGGCCTATCTTCCACTACAGTTACTATTTGTTTCGGGCCTACTGTCCACTACAGTTACTATTTGTTGTGGGCCTACTGTCCACTAAAGTTACTTTTTTGCGGGCCTACCCTCCACTACAGTTACTATTTGTTGCGGGTCTACTCTCCACTACAGTTACTGTTTGTTACGGGCTACTTTCCACTACAGTCACTGCTTACTTTCCACTGCAGTTATTATTTGTTGCTGGCCTACTTTCCACTACAATTACTATTTGTTGCGGGTCTACTTTCCACTACAGTCACTATTTGTTGCCGGCCAACTTTCCACTACAGTTACTATTTGTTGCTGGCCAACTTTCCACTTCAGTTACTATTTGTTGCGGGCCTACTTTCCACTACAATGACTATTTGTTGCGGGTCTACTTTCCACTACAGTTACTTTTTGTTGCGGACCAACTTTCCACTACAGTTACTATTTGTTGCGGACCTACTTTCCACTACAGCAACTATTTATTTGGACCTACTTTCCACTACAGTTACTATTTGTTGCAGGCCAACTTTCAACTACAATTACTATTTGTTGCTGGCTTACTGTCCACTACAGTTACTATTTGTTGCTGGCCTACTTTCCACTACAGTTACTATTTGTTGCGGGCCTACTTTCCACTACAGTTACTATTTGTTGCGGACCTACTTTCCACTACAGCAACTATTTGTTGGGACCTACTTTCCACTACAGTTACTATTTGTTGCTGGCCAACTTTCCACTACAGTTACTATTTCTTGCTGGCCAACTTTCCACTACAGTTACTATTTGTTACTGGTCTACTTTCCACTACAATTACTATTTGTTGCGGGTCTATGTCTACTACAGTTACTATATGTTGCAGACCAACTTTCCACTACAGCAACTATTTGTTGGGACCTACTTTCCACTACAGTAAATATTTGTTGCAGGCCAACTTTCCACTACAGTTACTATTTGTTGCAAGCCAACTTTCCACTACAGTTACTATTTGTTGCTGGCCTACTGTCCACTACAATTACTATTTGTTGCTGGCCTACTGTCCACTACAGTTACTATTTGTTGCGGGCCAACTTTCCACTACAGTTACTATTTGTTGCTGGCCTACTGTCCACTACAGTTACTATTTGTTGCGGACCTACTTTCCACTACAGTTACTATTTGTTGCGGACCTACTGTCCACTACAATTACTGTTTGTTGCGGACCTACTTTCCACGACAGTTACTATTTGTTGCGGGCCTACTTTCCACTACAGTTACTATTTCTTGCGGACCTACTTTCCACTACAGTTACTATTTGTTGCGGACCTACTTTCCACTATAGTTACTATTTGTTGCGGGCCAACTTTCCACTACAGTTACTATTTGTTGCTGGCGTACTGTCCACGACAGTTATTATTTGTTGCGAGCCTACTTCCCACTACAGTTACTATTTGATGCGGGCCTACTTTCCACTACAGTTACTATTTGATGCGGGTCTACTGTCGACTACAGTTACTATTTGTTGTGGGTCTACTTTCCACTACAGTTACTATTTGTTGTGAGCCTACTTCCCATTACAGTTAGTACTTGATGCGGGCCTACTTTCCACTGCAGTTACTATTTGATACGGGTCTACTGTCGACTGCAGTTACTATTTGTTGTGGGTCTACTTTCCACGACAGTTACTATTTGTTGCGGAGCTACTTTCCACGACAGTTACTATTTGTTGCGGGCCTACTCTCCACTACGGTTACTATTTGATGCGGGTCTACTGTCCACTACAGTTACTATTTCTTGCGGGCCTACTTTCCACAACAGTTACTATTTGATGCAGGTCTACTGTCCACTACAGTTACTATTTGTTGCTGGCCTTCTTTCCACTACAGTTACTATTTGTTGCGGACCTACTTTCCACTACAGTAACTATTTGTTGCTGGCCTACTGTCCACTACAGTTATTTTTTGTTGCGGACCTACTTTCCACGACAGTTACTATTCGTTGCTGGCCTACTTTCCACGACAGTTACTATTTGTTGCTGGCCTACTGTCCACTACAGTTACTATTTGTTGCGGACCTACTTTCCACTACAGTTACTATTTGTTGCGGGCCTACTTTCCACTACAATTACTATTTGTTGCTGGTCTTCTTTCCACTGCAGTTACTTTTTGTTGCGGACCAACTTTCCAGTACAGTTACTATTTGTTGCGGACCTACTTTCCACTACAGCAACTATTTATTGGGACCTACTTTCCACTACAGTTACTATTTGTTGCAGGCAAACTTTCCACTACAGTTACTATTTGTTGCTGGCTTACTGTCCACTACAGTTACTATTTGTTGCTGGCCTACTTTCCACTACAGTTACTATTTTTTTGCGGGCCTACTTTCCACTACAGTTACTATTTGTTGCGGACCTACTTTCCACTACAGCAACTATTTGTTGGGACCTACTTTCCACTACAGTTACCATTTGTTGATGGCCAACTTTCCACTGCAGTTACTATTTGTTGCTGACCAACTTTCCACTACAGTTACTATTTGTTACTGGTCTACTTTCCACTACAGTTACTATTTGTTGCGGGTCTATGTCCACTACAGTTATTATTTGTTGCAGGCCAACTTTCCACTACAGCAACTATTTGTTGGGACCTACTTTCCACTACAGTTACTATTTGTTGCAGGCCAACTTTCCACTACAGTTACTATTTGTTGCTGGCCAACTTTCCACTACAGTTACTATTTGTTGCTGGCCTACTTTCCACTACAATTACTATTTGTTGCTGGCCTACTGTCCACTACAGTTACTATTTGTTGCGGGCCAACTTTCCACTACAGTTACTATTTGTTGCTGGCCTACTGTCCACTACAGTTACTATTTGTTGCGGACCTACTTTCCACGACAGTTACTATTTGTTGCAGACCTACTGTCCACTACAATTACTGCTTGTTGCGGACCTACTTTCCACGACAGTTACTATTTGTTGCGGGCCTACTTTCCACTACAGTTACTATTTCTTGCGGACCTACTTTCCACTACAGTTACTATTTGTTGCGGACCTACTTTCCACTATAGTTACTATTTGTTGCGGGCCAACTTTCCACTACAGTTACTATTTGTTGCTGGCGTACTGTCCACGACAGTTATTATTTGTTGCGGGCCTACTTCCCACTACAGTTACTATTTGATATGGGCCTACTTTCCACTACAGTTACTATTTGATGCGGGTCTACTGTCGACTACAGTTACTATTTGTTGTGGGTCTACTTTCCACTACAGTTACTATTTGTTGTGAGCCTACTTCCCACTACAGTTAGTATTTGATGCGGGCCTACTTTCCACTACAGTTACTATTTGATACGGGTCTACTGTCGACTACAGTTACTATTTGTTGTGGGTCTACTTTCCACGACAGTTACTACTTGTTACGGGGCTACTTTCCACGACAGTTACTATTTGTTGCGGGCCTACTTTCCACTACGGTTACTATTTGATGCGGGTCTACTGTCCACTACAGTTACTATTTGTTGCGGGCCTACTTTCCACTACAGTTACTATTTGATGCAGGTCTACTGTCCACTACAGTTACTATTTTTTGCTGGCCTACTTTCCACTACAGTAACTATTTGTTGCGGACCTACTTTCCACTACAGTTACTATTTGTTGCTGGCCTACTGTCCACTACAGTTATTATTTGTTGCGGACCTACTTTCCACGACAGTTACTATTCGTTGCTGGCCTACTTTCCACGACAGTTACTATTTGTTGTTGGCCTACTGTCCACTACAGTTACTATTTGTTGCGGACCTACTTTCCACTACAGTTACTATTTGTTGCGGACCTACTTTCCACGACAGTTACTATTTGTTGCTGGCCTACTTTCCACGACAGTTACTATTTGTTGCTGGCCTTCTTTCCACTACAGTTACTATTTGTTGCTGGCCTACTGTCCACTACAGTTACTATTTGTTGCGGACCTACTTTCCACTACAGTTACTATTTGTTGCTGGCCTACTGTCCACTACAGTTACTTTTTGTTGCGTCTACTGTCCACTACAGTTACTATTTGTTGCGGGCCTACTTTCCACTACAGTTACTATTTGTTGCGGGTCTACTTTCCACTATAGTTACTATTTGTTGCGGACCTACTTTCCACGACAGTTACTATTTGTTGCTGGCCTACTTTCGGTGCGTGGCTGGGCTCTTTGCTTCCTGGAAATCTACTGTAACGGTTTAATTTTGATATAATCTATGATAGTTTTGGAACTATTCTGGTTCATATATATCATTTAGCATATAGAACTGTTAACAAGGTCTTTTTTATTATTTGACCACGTGACCTTATTTTAGATACAGATGAATCTGTCTTTGACTTAACATGTTATCAAAATTTAACCGAGAGTTCATTCATGAATACTAATATTTGTACCAGGTTTCATTTGAATGAGGACTACACTAGAGATCACATCACCAACGAAGATGTATCAGCATCATCTAAAAGTTTGGTTTTCATTTCTTCCTTATCGTCATAACATTTAAAGTAGGTTTTTCTGTTTTATCAATTCTCAATGATGGGTTAGAGTGTCTACCTCTTACAACACAATGGTGGAAGAAAAAGTATTTCCATGAACAATAAATTAAAATTAGATATGGAAATAAAATAAAAGTATATAAGAGCAAATAAAAATTTAATGTTTCCACTGAAACCAAAAAACGACTACAAGTAACTGTGTCTTTTGGAAAAGTAACACTGTTTGGTCAACACATGCATTTTGATCCCAAGTTCAAGTAAACACGGCAGGTAAGTAACCCTTATTGCTGTTCTTTTATCAACTGCTACTCTTATGTTTTGTCTGTTTTTACACCACATTTTATGTTGATGCAGAAATACGAAACGATTACTCACTAGAATATTATTATGTCTCCACTAAACGCTGTAGAGACTCGGTGTTTTTAATTTTTGTTCTTTGAAGTCCATTCAATGGATATGTTTTATGGAATCATTATCATCATCATCATCATCATCGTCATCAGCCTCCGCATCCGCCATCACAAATAAATCAGTGTCCTATCCGTCATGTGAAGAAAGCAACGTCATAAGCATGGCAGGAAAACAATTTGATTTTCTATGGTCGTTTCCGGACCCAGCGGTAGTGGAAAATAAAATGAGCCAGAAACCAAACAAATGCATTTTTAAAAAAAATCTCGTTAGCATTCTACCTCGGCGTACAGTTGTGTTTTGAAAAATGACAAAATCTGTATGACTAACTTTAGCGTACAATTCTCGTAATTGAATCCTTCTACTCCTTAAACGATATACGTTAGTAATAGGAACGGCAGCTTGATGACCGAAGCTATTTTAAGTCTCTTTGCCATGGGCAATATTTACTTTAAAAACAATTATCGAGAAATAATTGAAGTAAAACAATTAAGTACATTCAGTTTTATGAGAAATGTGTGTCCCTCATTGGAATTGCAGAATTATACCGTACCAGTTCTATAGATTATAGACACATCTGACAGTTTCCTATATGTATATAGGCAAAAGTTTTCCTACAGACATCTAATTTCTTTAAACTTTGTGTACTGACAGAATCAAGTTTAAAACGGAAATATGTATATTAAATATTATAAGTACCGGTGCTTGTTTTTGAATTGTCTGCCCTTCAGTATTTTCCAACTTTCAAGGGCAGACAATTCATGACCACGGCTGGGTACTTATAATTTGCTTTATTTCGTATTTCTGTTTTCGATTTGATTCCCTGTCAAAGAAGTGACGAAGGAGCTACGACTTACCTGAACATTTTAGCAGAAGTGACGAAGGAGCCATGACATTCCTGAACACATTGGAAAGAAGTGACGAAGGAGCTACGACTTACCTGAACACTAGCGGAAGTAACGAAGGAGCTACGGCTTACCAGAACACTTTAGCAGAAGTAACGAAGGAGCTACGACTTACCTGAACATTTTAGCAGAAGTGACGAAGGAGCCATGACATACCTGAACACTTTAGCCGAAGTAACGAAGGAGCTACGACTTACCTGAATATTTTAGCAGACGTTACGAAGGAGCCATGACATACCTGAACACATTGGAAAGAAGTGACGAAGGAGCTACAACATACCTGAACATTTTAGCAGAAGTGACAAAGGAGCCATGACATACCTGAACACATTGGAAAGAAGTGACGAAGGAGCTACGACTTACCTGAATATTTTAGCAGAAGTGACGAAGGAGCAATGACATACCTGAACACATTGGAAAGAAGTGAAGAAGGAGCTACGACTTACCTGAACACTAGCAGATGTAACGAAGGAGCTACGTCTTACCTGAACACTTTAGCAGAAGTAACGAAGGAGCTACGACTTACCTGAACACTTTAGCAGAAGTAACGAAGGAGCTACGACTTACCTGAACACTTTAGCAGAAGTGACGAAGAAGCCATGACATAAGTGAACACTTCGGAAAGAAGTGACGAAGGAGCTACAACTTACCTGAACACTTTAGCAGAAGTGACGAAGGAGCTACGACTTACCTGAACACGCTGGAAAGAAGTGACAAAGGACCCATGACTTACCTGAACACTTCAGAAATAAGTGATAAAGGAACACTGACTACCTCATCATTTCGGAAAGAAGTGCTGAAGGAGCCATGACTTTATTGTTTTAACTGTATATTAATTGTAGAGTAATACCTTGATAAAGGTAACCATTATAGTTATATCCTGGTCATTCAATAAATAAATAATACAAACAAACAACAAAAATAGCACACTTCTGACAGTAATCAAAAGCAGAGCACATGAGGTATTTTATCGTATTTCTTTCGCACACCGCTGTCCGCTAAATTATTAACACATGCTTTTGATTTCCGTATTTCGTTAAATCAGTAAAAGAATAGAAAGTGCATGTACATATATGCGATTATTTAGACGTTACACAAACAATTATAATCGAGCTCATATCAAAGCTTAGTGTTCTTTTTACTATTCTGGTCCTTCAAGAACTCTACAATATGTAGTGAAATAGATCTATAGTGATAAAGTCGAAATGAAAGAAACCAATTATAGTGCTGAGAAATACTCCTGTAATAATTTTTAACGTACCACTTGTATATAGAATAGTATGTGCATGTACGAATGATTCAGACCTTATACCAACAAATATTAATCAGAGCTCATAATCAAGACAGTATTGTATTCATTCTTAAGAATAATGGAATCAATTTTACCTATTCAATCAGTGATGTGGGGTTGAATGGGGCGGTGGGGGTATACTGGTCCTTTGTGATCATTCAATTTTTAAGAATAATGGAATTCCGCTTATCTGGACTGACAAACACATTGAGCTATAATATGCTCCTTCCATTGAACTGAACTGAGTATTCTGTGTACAGATGCCATTCAAGTTATCTATGCACCACTGACTGAAATCTCATAAACTGCTTTGGGAATTTTTGCATGTTCTGTTTCAATTTCTGTTTATCTAGTATCATCTGATTCGATATTGTTCTAGGTATTGTTAAAATAATTTGAAATTCTTAGCATTTTTTTTTCTAATGTGATTTCCTTTTATGTTATGAATTAAATCCCTTTGTTTATTGTCTACGCATTTATACTTGACCACATATCATAGAATTTCATTAAGCTACAATTTTCTGCAAATTTTACGAAAAGCTTCCCTGTAAAAGGAGTTATATTGTCTAATAGCGTACAATGCGAAATTACGTCTGTTGCAACAATTACTAAAATAATTTTGAATAATTATTTTCTGTTCCTTCTACCTGATTCATTTTATATCAGCGAAAAACCTTGGAAGTTAACTTTAATCATTCTTGATGACTGCATTCCAGACCAGCAATCCGGCAAAAATATGGTTGTTCGACTTTTTAATGCCATTCGAACCCGCAACTTAATGTAGTGAGTAGGGCCTTGAAAGCACACATAACAATGCCTTCCTCTTAGAATTTTGTTAAGTTTAATTCTTTAGAATATATGATCTTAACAAGAGGGACCTAAAGATCCGGTACCGCTCACCTAACCGAGTTCTTACCCTTATAACTTTGTATCTTTTTGCAGCTCACCTGAGCACAAAGTGCTCGGGGTGAGCTATTGGGATCACTCTTCGTCCGGCGTCCGACCCTCCGTCCCTTTGTCCACACTTTCCTTTAAACAACATCTTCTCCTAAAACACCAGTCCAATTTTGATGAAACTTCGCAGGAATATTTCTTGGATATTTCTTGGATGTTCCTCTTTAAAAATTGCTCAAAACGTTTACAATGTAATTCAATACAGAACTAAATGGCATCCGAAAGGAAAAACTTTCAAAAATCTTCTTGTCCAAAACCACAGGTCCTAGAGCTTTGATATTTGGTATGTAACATCATCTAGTGGTCCTCTACATAGATTGTTCAAATTATTCTTCTAGGATCAATATGGCCCCGCCCTGGGCGCCACATAGTTTATATAGACTTATATAGGGAAATCTTCGAAAATCTTCTTGTACAAAACACATGGACTAAGGTTTTGATATTTTTATGTAGCATCGTGTAGTAGTCTTATACCAGGATTAATCAAATTATCTTCCATGGGATTAAAACTTGCCCGCCCACGGAGAACATGGATTAGATATACTTGTTTAGGGATTTTTTTTGTTTAAAAAGAAGTATTGTCTTATACCATAAGGACCAGGGATTAGATATTTAGTATGTGGAATGCTCTAGTGGTTCTCTACCAAGTGTTCAAATCATGACCCTGCGGTCGACTGATGCTAAGCCCGCGGGTCCCTTGTTGTACATTGACTTGTATAGGAAAAATCTTTAAAAATCTTCTTATCCATAACTGTAAGAACCGGACCTTAGATATTTCGTATTTAGTATTGTCTAGTGCTTAACTATCAAGTTTGTTCAAATAAGACCCGGGGTCAAAACTGACTGCGTCCCGGGCTCAACAAATTTTTTTATTGGCTTGTATAGTGAAAACCCTTTAAAAATTCTTTTCTGAAACAGTAAGGCCCAGAGCTTAGGTATTTGGTATGTGGTATGCTCTAGTGATCAAATCATGACCCTAGGGTCAATATAGGCCACGCTCGGGTATCCTTCGTTTTACATCGACTTGTTTTTGAAGCAATAGCAAAGAAAGTTGGACCACAAGTATAATGTTCATACAGATTTCAATACTCATCTTGAACAGTCTTAATCGTGACCTATTTTTTCGTTTTTGAAGTTACAGCATAGAAATTTGGACATGTATAATTTTGATACAAATTTCAATACTCATCTTGGTTAGTCCTAAGCATGACCTACTGACCTATTTTCTTGTTTCTGAAGTTACAGAATAGAAATTTGGACATGTATAATTTTTGATACAGATTTCCAAACTCATTTTGAATAGTCTTAATCTTGATATACCGACCTACTTTCGTGTTTCAGAAGGTACAGCAAAGAAATTTGGACCAGTGTGCTTTTGATACAGATTTCAATATCCTTAACTCTGACCTACTTTCTTATTTTTGAAGCTACAGCAAAGAGGTTTGGACCACCTATATAATTTTTTATCTGATTTTAGTAGTTGTTTTGAAATATCTTTACCATGACCTATTACCTTAAATATTTTAAGCTTTAGCAAATAAATTTATTCAAGCAAGCAACTAAACTCAGATGAGCGATAAAGGGCCATCACGGCCGTCTTGTTTTCATGTAAATCAGGTTGATAATTAACCAGGATTTTCAATGATTTGACATAGTAACATGGTTTTATACCTCAGGTATCCCACTTTTGAACTTGACCTACAATCCATAAGACAAAAATTCCGACAAAGATTTATGATGATCAGTTTGAAAAAGTAACCTCTACAGAGTAAACAATTTTTCTATGATTTAACCTAATGACCTAGTTTTTTCTATGTGAACCAGTTATAAATTTACCCTAGATTTTAAACAGACAAACACTCCAACAAGTCTCAAAAAGAGCAGATAGGAAATGTGGCCTTTTGGGTGATAACATTGTCTATAAACTGACCTTGTGACCTAGTTTTTTACCTAGATAATGCAGTTTTTAACTTGACTTAGATACCATAGAGACAAACATACTGACAAACTTATATGAAGATCAAGTAGAAAACTGAGTGTTAACAAGATTGAATCATAGATTTGTCATACTCGCTGGATAGCTTCCTCACATGAATAATTCAACGCCCCGAATGAGGCTTGAACCCACATCAGTCAAGAATATGATGTAGACAATGTGGCCTCTAGAATGTTAACAATGTTTTCCTATTAACTGATCTAGCGACATAGTTTTTTTTCATCCCAGACAAAACATTCATGAATTCATTTGAGATTTTTTAGCGTCTGGTACTGACCAAGTTTCATTAAGATGGGCTAAAACTGTAACCTCTAAAATACTAACAATCAAATTGTTGACAATACACAATAGACACAGGATGATCACAATAGCTCACCTTGAGCACTTTGTGACGAGCTAAAAATGTAAAACAAGAGGGCCATGAAGGCCCTGTATCGCTCACCTGACCTATTGACCTAAAGATCAACAAGATTAACATTCTGACCAAGTTTCATTAAGATATGGTCATAAATGTGGCCTCTAAAGTGTTAACTAGCTATTCCTTTGATTTGACCCCGTGACCTAGTTTTTGACCCGACATGACCCAGATTCGAACTTGACCTAAAGATCATCAAGATTAACATTCTGACTAAGTTTCATGAAGATACAGTCATAAATGTGGCATCTAGAGTGTTAACAAGCTTTTCCTTTGATACGACCTAGTGACCTAGTTTTTGACCCCATCTAACCCAGATTTAAATTTGACCTAAAGATCATTAAGATTAACATTCTGACCAAGTTTCATTGCGATATGGTCATAAATGTGGCCTCTACAGTGTTAACTAGCTTTTCCTTTGATTTGACCTGGTGACCTAGTTTTTGACCCGACATGACCCAGATTCAATTTATCCTAAAGATCATCAGTTTAACTTCTAACTAGTTTCGTAAAGTACAGTCATAAATTGGCCTCTAAGTGTTAACAAGCTTTTTCCTTTGATTTGACCTGGTGACCTAGTTTTTTACCCACCTAACCCTTGATTTGAACTTGAGCTATTAGATCATCAGATTAACATTTTGACCAAGTTTCATTAAATAAGGTCATAAATGTGGCCTCTACAGTGTTAAACTACGTTTTCCTTTGATTTGACCTGTGACCTAGTTTTTATCCTACATGACCCAATTCAAATGGACCTTAGATCATCATATTACAACATTCTGACCAAGTTTCATGAATACAGTATTAATACGGCCTCTACAGCGTTAACAAGCTTTTCTTTCATTTGACCTGGTGACCTAGTTTTTGTCCCAGATAACCAATATCGAACATTCCAAGATTTTATAAGGTAACATCGACCCAAGTTCATTAAGATCGGGCCAAAAATGTGACCTCTAGAGTGTTAAAAAGCTTTTCTTGATTTGACCTGGTGACCTAGTTTTTGACCCAGATGACCCAATATCAACTCGTCCAAGATTATATGAGGGTAAACATTCTGACCAAGTTTCATTAAGATTGGGCAAAATGTGACCTCTAGGTGTTAACAAGCTTTCCTTTGATTTGATCGTGACCTAGTTTTGACCCCAGATGACCCAATTCGAATCGTCCAAGATTTATGAGGTAACATTCCTGACCAAGTTTCATAAAGATTGGGCCAAAATTGTGACTTCTAGAGTGTTAACAACTTTTTCCTTTGATTGAACTGTGACCTAGTTTTTGTCACCCAGATGACCCATATCGAACTCGTCAAGATTTTATTGAGGGTAACATTCTGACCAAGTTTCATTAAGATGGGCCATAATGTGATCTCTAGAGTGTTAACAGTCAAATTGTTGACGACGGACGGACGGATGACGGACACAGGGCGATCACTAAAGCTCACCTTTGAGCACTTCGTGCTCAGGTGAGCTAAAAAAAATCTAAACAAGAGGGTCAAGATGGCCCTTGGTTGCTCACCAGAGTTACACAACATAATAAACGTGTTTGACCTAGTGACCAAGTTTTTAAAACCACGACCCAGTTTCAAACTCGTCTGAGTTTTCAAGGAGATAAACATTCTGACCATGTTTCATAAAGGTTGGAGCAAAAATGTGGCCTCTCGTGTTTTTTCTTCTTCGATTTGGCCTAGTAACCTAGTTTTTTACCCAACCGAAGCTAACATGTCTGAAATTTCATGGAAACAAATATTCTGACCAATTTTCATTATGATTGGTCCAAAAAATATGGCCTGAATGTAAACAAGCATTTTCTTTCATTTGACCTAGTGACCTAGTTTTTGACCCCACATGACCCACATTTAAACTCTTTCATGATTTCATGTAAACAAACATTCTGACAAAGTTTCGTGAAGACTGGAGCAAAAAAGAGGCCTCTATAGTAAAAACAAGCTTTTCATTGACCTAGTTATTGACCCTACATGACCAAGAGTCGAAATCATACAAGACTTCATGATACCAAACATTCTGACCAAGTTTTATGAAGATAGCCTCTAGAGTGTTAACAAGCTTTTCCTTTGACTTGACAGTGTGACCTAGTTTTTCACCCCTAGATCCGAACTTGGCCCAGAGATAATCAAGATAAACATTCTGACCAAGTTTCATGAAGATAGGACCATAAATGTGGTCTCTAGAGTGTTAACAAGCTTTTCCTTTAATTTGACCGAGTGACCTAGTTTTTGACCCCACTAGACCCAAATTCAAACTGGACTTAGAAATCATTAAGGCAAACATTCTGACTAATTCTCGTGAGTTTCAAACTTAAAATATGATCTCTAGAGTGTTAACAAGATTTTTATTTGATCTGGCCTAGTGACCTAGTTTTTGGCCCGACATGACCCAGATTCAAATCTGGCCTAGGAATCATCAAGATAAACACCCTGACCAAGTTTCAAGAAGATAAGGTCATAAATGTGGCCTCTAGAGTGTTAACAAGATTTTCCTTTGATTTGTCCGGGTGACTTAGTTTTTTGATCCAACATAACCGAGATTAAAACTTGGCCTAGAGGTCATCAAGGTAAACATTCTGACCAAGTTTCACGAAGATAGGGTCAAAAATGTGGAATCTAGAGTGTTAACAATCTTTTCCTTTGATTTGACCTGGTGACCTAGTTTTTGACCCCAGGTTTTATTGAGGTTACATTCTGACCAAGTTTCATAAAGATTGGGCCAAAATTGTGACCTCTAATGTTAACAGTCAAATTGTTGACGACGACTGACACAGGGCGATCACATAAGCTCACCTTGAGCACTTTGTGTTCAAGTGAGCAAAAAATATATATATTGCATAGTATGCGACTAAAATTGGAAATAAATTTATATAAGCTCATTTGCAGCTCAAGTGTCGCAACGTTGCATTTAGATTAATATTTTGATTTGCTTTTAATTAACTTTGCTAAACTGATGTAAAGTTTAAAGGTAATGAATAAATAGACAATTATACTTTCATCTGCAGGTGCTAATTAATAATTATCTGATGTCTAGTGATTCTAGATACAATACTTTTTGAATTAGAAGCATTCTTAACTTTGGATGGACACCCAGACAGACAGACAGACAGACAGACGGATGTATATACATTTTTAAACAGGCATTTGTAGGGTATTTCTTTTGTTACCAAGTTCCAAACAAGCAACTGAAAGTACCCAATAAGCAGAACTGTATGGATAGAATTTACTTTGACTTATCTTTGCGTCTGCTCAGACGAACTGCCAGACAATGCCAAATCTATATCCCTCCACCTTTGGTGCGAGGAAATAAATGAATAAAAACAAATAAAATTTTACATTTATCTTTATTTATCTATAAAAAGGGTATACAAAACTTTAAGGCACATAAACAGTGTATGTAAATGTAAAGTACAGTAACATTTATCCAGTGCTTTAGTATTTGGTCAAAGCATTGTTGCTCAATCAATAGAAAATACAAGATACTATTTTATTTGGGTAAACTTGAGGTCAATTGTAAGACTGATATTTATAAAAGTTTTAATATTCTTAACTCACTCATTAATACCACTGTAAGTGTTTAATTCTAAAAGTGTACCAAAGGATTTCACTTATATAAAGAAAAGTGAGTTAGAAAATCCTCCCTAGGGCTGAACAAATGGTTTATCCACCAAACATTGTCTGTGTATAATACACTGGTATACCTATACTATATATATTAATAAATATGACCTTAAAGTAAGCATAACTTCAGAATGAATAAGAATGAAAATACATATTCAAAGGCACGCACCCTGTATGTGACAATCCTCATTCAATTATAACTAGAAAATGCTTTTGTAGAAAAGCCATGTCTCCCCCAATGCATAATCATATAGGCAAGAAGTCAATAGGGGACAGAAGTGAAAGTCCAAGAGACACTGATGGTTGGCTGCAATAGGGATCATCTATTTGGCATTGTCCAATAATCCCACTAAGTTTCAACATTCTCGGCCTACAGGTTCTCAATCTATGAATTGGAAATAGTTTTCCATGTTCAGGCCCCTGTGACCTTGACCTTTGATCAAGTGACCCCAAAATCAGTAGAGGTCACCTACTCGGCATGTCCAATCATCCTATTAAGTTTCAACATTCTGGGTCAAGTGGTTCTCAAGTTATTGACTGGAAAAAGCTTTCTATGTTCAGGCCCCTGTGACCCCGACCTTTGATGTAGTGACCCCAAAAACAAAAGGGGTCATCTACTCTTTAAGTCCTATCACCCTATGAAGTTTGAAGGTTATAGGTAAAACGGTTCTGAAGTTACTGACCAGAAATGGATTTCCATTTCTGTCCGCTGCCACCTTGACCTTTAATAGAGTGACCCCAAAATCAGTAGGGGTAATCTACTCTGTGTGTTCAATCATCCTATGAAGCACGGCTTTTCATCAGGAAATTCTGAAGAGGCCCTGGCCTTTTATTTTGGGAAATTTATACGCGATAATTGTCCATTTTGGGAAAAAAGCTTTTAATTGGAAGGTGGGTACAAGTGTATGAAATTGAATAGTAACAAGTATTTTCAGCTTAATTTAATCTTTACAGCAGTATTTTTCAGAATTCAAAATTCAGTGATTCAAATTTACTGGTATCCTCATTATACGTTTTTTACCCCACAGTCAAACAATGACTCTGATTTTCTTTTGATACTGTAAGCATTTGATAGATTTACTGTAGTATATACACTGTGTGACAAAACATCGACACCAGACAAACCCTTCCTTTGAAAATACTAAAATATAAACAAAATCAAAACCATCTGTTGGCATGATTTTGGGAAATCTTATCTTGCATTTTGGGAAGTGTCTCTGACACAGTTGGGAAAAATATTTTTGGATTGGGCCTTCTTGGGGCTCTGTTTTATAAAGATGAAAAGCCCTGTGAAGTTCCAATATTCTGGGTCAAGTGGTTCTCAAGTTATTGATCGGAAATGGTTTTCCATGTTCAAGCCCCTGTGACCTTGATCTTTAACAGTGACCCCAAAATCGATGGGGGTCATCTTTTTTTTTTTTTTTTTTTTTTTGGATTTAACGTTGCACCGACATATGATAGGTCATATGGTGACTTTCCAGCTTTAATGGTGGAGGAAGACCCCAGGTGCCCCTCTGTGCATTATTTCATCATGAGCGGGCACCTAGGTAGAACCTTCGATCTTCCGTAAGCTGGATGGCTTCCTCACATGAAGAATTCAACGCCCCTAGTGACGCTCGAACCCACATCGATGAGGGGCAAGTGATTTGAAGTCAGCGACCTTAACCACTTGGCCACAGAGGCCCCACATAGGGGTCATCTACTCTGCATAGCCAATCATCCGATGAAGTTTCAACATTCTGGGTCAAGTGGTTCTCAAGTTATTGATCGGAAATGGTTTTCCATGTTCAGGCCCCTGTGACCTTGACCTCTGATGGAGTGACCTCAAAAACAATAGCGGTCGTCTACTCTATAAGCCCTGCCACCCTATGAAGTTTTAAGGTTCTAGGTCAAATGGTTCTCCAGTTACTGATTGGAAATGAAGTGCGACGGACAGACAGGGCAAAAACAATGTCTCCCCCAGTGAGGGGGAGGGTGGCGGGACATAATTAAAAGCATTTATTACCAACCACCAACAATGAAGACACTACTTCAGTGCTTGGATAGAAAGGTTTTTGAGCAATAATGTATAACCTGTTGGAAATTAAAACTCAACACTGTTGTTTTATTTTGTTGACTTATATCTAAATCCATTTTTATCAAAATACTATCCACAAAAGACACTTCTGAGGCAATGTACTGTAAAAAAAATGTCTTCAGTCTGTTCGAAAATTGAAAAAGGAATTCCAAGTAACTTTCCATGTGATATAATTTCATATAATACTCTACCCTACTACATACATACATGTACTTGTTATAGGTCTAAAAAATGCTATTTTGAGGTTTGTCTCATTTTTCAAGGTAAAAAAAATTATGATAGTTAAATCAAAATCAAGTAATTTTGAGATCAAAACAAGGATATGACATCAATATATACTTCGAAAATGACAATATCAATGGATTTAATTTTAATTCCTTTAATAACTGAAACTAAAATTTAGCATCATGTATGTATTACAAAGACAAATATTGCCTGTAATATATAAGCAACAGCATGTTTTAACAATATTTTGGTAAAATGAAAAATCTGATTAATATATATATATCCGTTATGTTTTACAAACACTCTCAAAGCAAAACCAGATAGGTTAGACACAAAAATAAATGTTTTATCTGGTATCTTAGCCTGTAAGGCTCACCTCAAAGGATTTATTTAACACGGATCAAACTTAGAACATAGAGACAATAAGATATCAAACATGTTCACGAGAAAACAATTTCACAAAGTGCTATATTGCAAAGAAATGTGAAAGGACAACTACTGCAAGTCACATTAAAATTCAAACTGTCAACCAAGACAACAAGAAACAAAGAAGGAAGAGTTGGTCAAAATACATATGAGCCGTGCCATGGGAAAACCAACATAGTGGGTTTGCGACCAGCATGGATCCAGACCAGCCTGCGCATCCGCGCAGTCTGGTCAGGCTCCATGCTGTTCGCTTTTAAAGCCTATTGGAATTGGAGAAACTTTTAGCGAACAGCATGGATCCTGACCAGACTGCGCGGATGCGCAGGCTGGTCTGGATCCATGCTGGTCGCACACCCACTATGTTGGTTTTCCCATGGCACGGCTCATATCAGGATTTTGCAAATGTGAATTTTAAAGTAGGAGTAGTACAATTTGTTTATAAAACCATTTTTAACCATATATAACTCTGCTTAACTTGCCAATCCTCTATAAATGCATGTTATTCTAAATTTCAAACATTGATATGACTGCATTTAGAAAAGTTCTGTTAGGACAAACTCTATGAAGTTTTTGGGTGAGCAAAGTGAGATAAGACATGTTGACAATGTTCTGACTTCAACTATTTTAAATAACCTTACAGAAAACTGCCTAGAATTTTTTACAGTTGTATCTACGCATACTTTTCAGTCATATATTTGTTTTACAATCCAACCATACACTTGTTTTGCAATCCAGTCATACATTTGCTTTGCAATCCAACCATACACTTGTTTTGCAATCCAATCATACACTCATTTCTGAGTTTCTGTGATACATTCATTTTACAGTTCAGTAATTAATTCATTTGACAGTCCAGTCATACAGTCATTTTACCATTATAAATACAGCACAGTTGAACACTTTCATTACATTCTACATCCCTTACACCAGCAGATGTAGTTAAAGTTACTTCACTGGCAGTGTTAAAATGTACGCCTCTCTTTCAAACATAAGATGTACATCCACCAATAATTTACCAATTATATACAATAAATTCCAAACCATAAAATGTTTACAATGTGCAAGGCTTTGTATAATAAATAAGAACTTTCACAAAGCTTTCCAACAGACCTGTCTGACAATATTTACCAAATAATTTTATTAAGAATCAACCATCATAAAAATACAATAGCATTTATGAACTACAGTTTTACAGGTTTATCTAGAATTCTTAAGAAATTTCATCAAAAGTGAATAACATAAAATTAGCAGTTCTACCATATTCAATGGTGTTATAAGAGCAGTGCCTCAATTACCTATAGCAAGGATCAGAATATGGAGATAAACTAAACAATTATACTAATCTCACTCATTGCTAAGTTACATTCAGATTTTGAGCTTCACAATTTAATATTCCAAAGGGTTGTGACTCTATAGATAATTGACCCGTTACATGAAAAAACCAACATAGTGGGCTTTTCGACCAGCCTGCACATCTGCGCAGTCTGGTCAGGATCCATGCTGGTTGCAAAGCCACTATGTTGGTTTTCTCATGGTGCGGCTCAAATAATGAAACATAAACATGATGATAATGTACTTTCCAAAATTAATTAAAAATCCCTCAATTTTAATGTCAGGTCTAAGGACTTGTCTATCATCTGTGATGGTTCATTAATGGGGTTTGTTATTGTGACTAAATTCTACATGAATTTGTGCCATCCTGCCAGGTACTGTAGGCGAGTAATTTGTGCTTACAGACAATACTGCCCAACCACATCAGACCTGTGTGATAACCAATTACCTGGATCACCAGAGTATAGAGTATATGGAATGACCAATCACCAGATCTAAGTCGATCAGTAATTATCTTACATGCTTATTATTGTTATTCATAACTGTAGTTCTAAATTTGAGAAATCTGTAGTAGGTGTTGATATATGTAAGTAGGTGAAATGACAACCCTTTCTTGTGATCCCTTACTTATTTTGAGGGGTATGTCTTATGCACAGCCAAGATTTGAATCAATTTCTTACACTTCTTTGTCTAATCTAACTTGGGTTCAAATAAATTCTACAGAAGCAAATTTTTAAGTCTCAATAAAACACACTGGACATGAGCACAAGTATTACACAACTTAGAAAATATTATACACAGTTGTAAAGTTTCATAAAGCATTTACTGAGGAATGCAATGTTTAAACCATAAAATAAAAACACCATTGAATTTTAACATCATCAATCCATAATTCTGTAAAAATTGTTTCAAACCATTAAAACTGTAGGAAATGAGAGTTATGTCTCTTCAGAAAATATGACAAAAAAATTAAAAGGTATTCTCCCTTTGAAAAAATGGCAAACAATATTTATCTCCCTTGCTGTTCCCTGATAAATATGTATAGTATGCTGAATGGTGATGATGTCTGTAGATATCACATAGAAAAACTGGAATTTGAAAAGTCTATCACTGTCTACTCCCTCAAGTGTTGGTCTGAAAATACAAAACAGGATAATTAATTATGTCAGTCAAAAGTTTACAAATATATAAAATGTGCTAAAGGATATTTATGAAAACAGCCTACATAAAGTACGAATTGTAAATCATATCTGTGTTTAAAGAACAGGTTTCTTTCCAACTGAGAGGTCTCGTAAATGGTTTTCACTCTTTTCATTTTTACCAAGAAAATAACTTTTAAGTTATTCATAAAAAACACTTTAGGTAGTTGTAGCATGTGTAAATGTTATGTTGTGCTCAACCCAAGATTAGAGAGCATGCATGGTTGCTTGCATTTAAGCTACTGTCCATGAACAGGCTGAATGAAGCAGAGCCTGCAACATTTTCATTTCTGTTGTGCTTGGCAACCAGTGGTGTTCCACTTTATTGTTTTAAATTTCTGTAACAACCAAATTTGGTATATATACAAGCAAGTAAATTGAGTTCAAGACTAAGTTAAATCATTTTACATGTAATGAAATGCTTAAAAATTATGCATTTATCTCATAATTGTATTCATGTATTCATGAAATATGCAAATGTCTGACGGTTCATTTAGAGTTTTCCTTAAAATATGCACATGTCTGATCTTTATTAACAGGAAATATTGAAATATGCAAATATCCAATAGTTCATTTAGAATTAATTCTGAAATATATAAATATCTGATAGTTTTTTAGGATTTATCCTGAAATATGCAAATATCTGATAGTTAATTTAGAGTTTTCCTTAAAAAATGCACATGTCTGATAGTTCATTTACAGAAATTATTGAAATATGCAACTGTCGAAAAATAATATCTACAATAAGATTCTTTGAAAGCATGGAATGCAGCAAAACAATAGCAGCCTTGGTTTGACTGAGTGCTTAAGCAGAATTTAATAACATAGATATTGTATGGATCCAAACAACCATATAACAACACTGATGGTTCATTCAGAGAAATCCCTGAAATATAGAGATATCCCTGCAATATGCATATTTCTGATAGTTCATCCCTGACCTTGGGTATAACACAATGTTCTTTAAACTGTACAAATCAATACAACTGTACTAATTTGTAATAACAATGTTCAGAGAAGTGCATCATAACTTCCATGTTACAAATATATGTATCCATTCTTGTTACTTATGAAAGTATTACAAAGTATCATTGTGAAAATACACAGTCATATTTATATTTCCTGATAATATCATTTTCTTTCTATTGTGCACACCTACCTTTTTTGATTTAGCAGAATCTTTTGAAGTAATGGACTGAGTAAAAGCTGTAGGATCCACAAATATATCTGGTATCTTGTTACCAAAAAATATTTTTGTATTCTCTGTCAACGCCTTCTGTTTTACCATTTCTAAGTACTCTGGTGTCAATATCATCTGTAAAATTCAAAATATCCATTGAAATTTTCAAAACAAGAGGGCCAATATGGCCCTAGGTCACTCACCTGGGAAACACACCATAACAGTGTAAACATGTTTGACCTAGTGATTTCATGGAAACAAATATTCTGACCAATTTTCATTAAAATTGGGGCAAAAATCTTCAGTGTAATCATGTATTTTGTGTGATTTGACCTAGTGACCTAGTTTTTGACCCCAGATGACCTATATTCGAACTTGATCTAGATTTTATCAAGGCTATCAATCTAACTAAAAGATCAACTGAAAAATATAGCCTCTATCCATACACAAGGTTTTTCTTTGATTTGACCAAGTGAACTTATTTTTGACCCCAGATTACCCATATTCCAACTTGACCTAGATTTCATCAAGGCAACCATTCTGACTAAATTTTATGAATATCAAAAGTAAAATGCAGCCACTATAACATACACATGGTTTTTCCTTGATAGTAACCTAGTTTTTGACCCTCGATGACCCTTTTCGAACTTGGCCAAGATTTCATCAAGGTTATCATTCTGACGAAATTTCATAAAGATCAGTTGAAAAATACAGGCTCTATCACATACATCAGGTTTTTCTTTGATTTGAACTAGCGACCTAGCTTTGGACCCAAGATGTCCCATATTCTAACTTGACCTAGATTTCATCAAGGCTATCATTTTGACCAAATCTTATGAATATCCAGTGTAAAACGCAGCCCCTATTGCATACAAAAGGTTTTTCTTTAATTTGACCGGGTAAACTAGTTTTTGACCCCAGATGACCCACATTAAGCCTTGACCTATGTTTCATCCAGGCAAGCATTCTGATCAAATTTCATGAAGATTCTGTGTAAAATGTAGTCCCTATTGCATACAAAAGGTTTTTCTTTGATATGACCTAGTGACCTAGTTTTTGAACAAAGATGAACAATATTCAAACTTGATCTAGATTTCATCAAGGCAATCATTCTGACCAAAACTAATGAAGATCAATTGAAAAATACAGTGTCAATAACATACACAAGGTTTTTCTTTGATCTGACCTAGTAACCTAGTTTTTGACCCCAGATGACCCATTTTTTGAACTTGGCCTAGATTTCATCAAGGTAATCATTCTGACCAAATTTCATGAAGATCAGTTGAAAAATACAGCCTCTATCGTTTACACAAGCTAAATATTGACAGACGACAGACACTGGACATTAAGCAATTACTAAAGCTCACCTAAGCTAAAAAAAAAACACCTTTGACCTTAATCTTCTTGTAAGACTTTGACAAACATTATCACTGCACTTGATCACTCAACAAATCTCTAATCTCAGTAGTTAGTGCTTAATGGTCCAAGAGAAATGGACTTTGGAATTCAGTAAATGCTGTTTAATACACCTAGTGTTACAATGAAACTGTAATATGATTAACAAGCGAGTTTGCCTACTATTTGGGCACAAGTAGGACAGGCATTGCTATATATTACATACTCATTTATAAACTCTGTTGAGTTTCAATGGTACCTAAAACGTCAATATTTTTCCATACTGACGTTCAAATTTCATACTGGGTGTGTGACATCATTTGTGACGTCAGTTTCATGCATCTCGTCGTGTTTAAAAGTTCTTTAAATAACGACAACATTTACAGTTGTACTCTTGCTTAAGAATAAATTTATATCATTTATATAATAATTTTAAGTATAAATGCGTATGTAATAAAAAGATTATTAGATTTGCATCAAGAAATATGCACTCATTCTTTCGCGGAATAATATTGCACTTCTAAGTCGCACAATATTTCCGCTGCAGAACTTGTGCATACTTCTCAAAATAAATCTAATAACCTATAAATATTAGCTATATTACCTTGCATCAATAGGTTTAATTCCTGAAATTTCATATTTCAATTCACTGAAATGAAGTATGGTAAAATCATTAATACTGATGGGAAATAATTTTCCTGGACTTCGTGTGTGCTTAAATACTAATGAATGAATGAATATTCCAATTACTTTATAGAAGACATTTGAAATAGTTAATTCTATTCCCAATGAAATGGTCTTTTATTTTTAAAACCAGCAACCTTTATGTTCACAAAATTAAACTAGAGCTTTCACAGAAGGTGACTAATACCCCAGATGCCACTAAGATGTTAAGTACGCTATACTTTACAAATCATATTTATGAAGTACACAACTGAGGCTTATTTTATGAAAATCCTTCCTGTGGTTCAGAACAGACTGGATATGAAATAAAGCTTTTAAATATTTGACCTCTGACTCCCAAGTGGAACCATGATTGAACCTAGTGACCTTAATCATTCATGTATCTCAATGTATCATAACAGTGCTCCCTCTCAATTTTCTCCTTGCAACAACACTGATTCCAAAATATGCCTATTGTTCTTTGTTTTACCTCTCCACAACAACTCCATTCGAACAACAACCAAATTTTCCATCTCCCTAGGGGTGTTGTTGTAGAAAAGTACAGTACTCAAATTTCATACGTGTGCCCTAGTTACCTTATTAGCTTCAGCTTCTTTCTGTACACGGTAAAAGTTCGCATCTGCTTTCGCCTTCTCCTTTGCTAGATGGGTTAAATCTGAAAATAACATGGTGAGGTAAGCAATATTCTATACATATGAGTAAAAAACCATTAACTGAACTTCTTTGTTCCATTTAAAGAACACTAATATGATATGTCATTATAATTTTTAATAACACGAGATTATGGTGACATCATGTCGTCTTATATAGAACAGGAAACAGAGCTAACAAATATGTAATAAATCAAATGACATTTATTAGAAGCATGCCTTGATTAGCTTAAAACACAAAGGGTCAGCTTTATGATGCACATTATAATTTCACAAGGGTAGTATATGAAGCCTCTTTGCTGTGTTGGCACTTACTAAAACATCTGGCCCCGTGTTCACAAAACATTTTCGATCTCAGCTGAGTTTGAGTTTGTGTTTTAATATCAATTTTTACTAATTTCAAGGTTTAATTCCATCTGAGACATACCATCAATACTGAATAGCCAGTTGAAAATAATTTTGAGCATAAAATTAAGTTTTAAACATACTGTTTTGATATAAATGACAAAGTTTCATTATCAAACTCAGCTGAGACTGAAAACGTTTTGTGAACACGGGGCCAGGTATACCTGAATTATTTTACTGCATATAGCTATATCAGGGAACAAAAATAGCATTCTCACTAAAAGCTACTGAATAAGGTAGAATATCTTGAGATAAAGATATATCAATTAATACTACCTTCTATCTCTGACATGCGTTTTTCTGATTCTTTTTCCATTACTTTTTGTTCCCATTCTATCTTGGCTACTGAAGCATTCTTTTCGGCCTCTAGAATATAAACAGAATAGATACACAAACAATTAACACAAACTGGTGAAACCAACCTTAAAAATGAATAATAATCAATCCTGCTGGCTGTCATGAATAATAATACAAATATAAACCTAACCACTGCACAGATCTGGGATGAAAAACTCCGACTGTTCAAAAATATTTCTCAATTTGCAGTTACTTGCAGAGAACAAGTTTGTTATTGTACAGAATCCAGGAACACTGGTTAGATCAACTACCTGCCATTACATAGCTGAAATACTGGTGAACAATGGAATTAAACCCAAAACAAACAAGAGCTCGTCGAACACAAAATGCCCCCCTTGGTACATTCAGTAATTGCACAAGGAACAGAAATTATTTGCTCAATGTAAACAAAAATTCTACTGTTCTGGTTCAATGTGACATTGACCTTTGACCTATTGACCTCAAAATCAACGGGTTATCTAATGGTCATGATCAACCTCCCTATAAAGTTTAGTGATCCTAGGCCCAAGCGTTCTCAAGGTATCGTCTAGAAATTGTTTGACTGTTCCGAGTCAGTGCTACTCACCTTTAGCCTGCAAGGCCTCAAAATCTA
This sequence comes from Mercenaria mercenaria, assembly GCF_021730395.1. Taxonomy (NCBI): domain Eukaryota; kingdom Metazoa; phylum Mollusca; class Bivalvia; order Venerida; family Veneridae; genus Mercenaria; species Mercenaria mercenaria. The sequence goes on from NC_069362.1 coordinate 36,464,014, forward strand.
TAGGGGCCATCTACAGGTCATGACCAACCTCCCTATTAAAGGCGTACGCTAGAATTCCCTGCATATGAGATGGGCGAAAATTTTCCCAATAACAGAATTTCTTTAAACTTTGGATATTGAAGGACAATCATCTAAGAAACAAAAGTATGCAATAAAAATCATAGGTCACCGGTATCGAAAAAGAGTTATCTGCCCTTGAAAACGTCATTTTTGGGGGAAATGCTGTTTTCAAGGGCAGATAACTCTTTTTTTGTTTCTTAGATGATTGTCCTTCAATATTCAAAGTTTGAAGAAATTCTGTTATCGAGAAAATTTTCGCACCAAATTCTAGCATACGTCCTTAAGTGCCATGAACCTAGGCCCAAGCGCTCTCAAGTTACTGTCTAGAAACGGTTTAAATGTTCCAGGTCACTGTAACCTTGACCTTTGACCTACTGACCTTAAAATCAATAGGGGTCATCTGCTGGCCATGATGAGCCTCTCTATCATCTTTCATGACTCTTGGCCCAAGCGTTCTCAAGTTATCGTCCAGAAACCATTTAACTGTTCCTGTCCAATCTGACCTTGAACTTTGACCAAATGACCTCAAAATCAACAAAGGTCATCTGCTGGTCATGATCAATCTCCCTATCAATTTTCCTGATCCTAGGCCCAAACATTCTTGAGTTATTGCCGGGAAACCATTTTACTGTTCCTGGTCATTGTGACCTTGACCTTTTAACTACTGACCTCAAAATCAATAGGGGTCATCTGCTGGTCATGACCAACCTACCTATCAACTTTCATGATCCTAAGCCCAACAAATCTTGAGTTATTATCCGGAAACCATTTAACTCTTCTGGGTCACTGAGACCTTGAACGCTGACATACTGATCACAAAATCAGTAGGGGTCATTTGCTGGTCATGACCAACCATCAACTTCCATGATCCTAGGCCCAAGCGTTCTTGAGTTATTATCCGGAAACCATTTAACTGTTAAGGGTCACTGTGACCTTGACCTTTGACATACAAATCTCAAAAATCAATAGGGGTCATCTGCAGGTAATGAGCAACTTTCCTATCAACTTTCATGATCCTAGGCCTAAGTGTTCTTGAGTTATCATCCGAAAGACCGACAGACAGACAGACCGACCGACCGACTGACATCTGCAAAACAATATACCCCTCCTTCTTCAAAGAGTGGCATAATAAACAAAACCTATTTTGTATAAATAGACATATTTTTCTATTTGTTTTAGATATGATTTCATCAATGTTACATACATACATCATACACATTACAATTATCCAGATCCTTTCTTTCATCTAAATGTCAAACTCGCGCAGTAAGTCTGTCCAACTACTATGCTAAATTTACCTGGAACAATTTCAGGTTTTTTTTGAGTTTTTTTTATAGGGAGGTTTCATTGTTTAACATGCAGATCTAGGTAATTAAGTGGTTATTGATAATCAACTTGTCTAAATACAAAATGTATCACTTTTCACACCTGCATGTTGAGAACATTTTTCAGATACCACATGGCTTGCATATACAACCTAAAATAACAGAATTCTTACCTATGATTGCTTTCTTTCTATCTGTCTCTGCCTCTTTTTCTATCACTCTCTGTTTCTGTACAGCAATCAGAAGTTTGGTCTTCTCTGCTTCCCTGAAAATGATAAGGAATTTAAGCAAAACTAATTATATACAGGATTCTGTACACACCCAGCTTCTAACTAGGGCTGCTTTTTAGAAAAGTGAATGTCTCCCACATTTGCCAAATCTTCTGAATAGTTTGTCTTTATATACTGTTATTCACAAACAAGAGGGCCAAGATGGCCCTAGATCGCTCACCTGAGAAACACACCATAATACACCATAATAGTGTACACATAGACCTAGTGATTGCATGGAAAAAAATATTCTGACCAAGTATCATTAAAATTGGAGCAAACACAAGTATTTCTTTTATTTGACCTAGTGACCTAGTTTTTGACCCCAGATGACCCATATTCAAACTTGACCTAGATTTCATCAAAGAAATCATTCTGACCAAATTTCATAAAGATAAACTGAAAAATACAGCCTCTATTGCATACAGAAGGTTTTTCTTTGATTTGATCTAGTGACCTAATTTTTTATCACAGATGACCAATAACCAAACTCTACCTGAATTTTATCAAGGCAATAATTCTGACCAAATTTCATAAAGATCAATTGAAAAATACAGCCTCTATTGCATACACAAGGTTTTTCTTTGATTTGACCTAGTGACCTAATTTTTGACCCAAGATGACCCATATTCAAACTTGACCAAGACTTTATCAAGGCAATCATTCTGACTGAATTTCATGAAGATCAATTGAAAAATATAGTCTCTATCGCATACACAAGGTTTTTCTTTGATTTGACCTAATGACCTACTTTTTGACCCCAGATGACCCATATTCGAAGTTAACCTAGATTTCATCAAGGCAATCATTCTGACCAAAATTCATGAAGATTAATTGAAAAATACAGCCTCTATCGCATACACAAGGTTTTTCTTTAATTTGACCTAGTGACCTAGTTTTTGACCCCAGATGACCCATTTTCAAACTCGGCCTAGATTTTATCAAGGTAATCATTCTGACTAAAATTCATGAAGATTACTTGAAAAATACAGCCTCTATCTCATACACAAGGTTTTTCTTTGATTTGACCTAGTGATCTAGTTTTTGACCCCAGATGACCCATTTTCGAACTCGGCCTAGATTTCATCAGGGTAATCATTCTGACCAAAATTCATGAAGATTAATTGAAAAATACAGCCTCTATTGCATACACAAGGTTTTTCTTTGATTTGACCTAGTGACCTTGTTTTTGACCCCAGATGACCCATTTTCGAACTCGGCCTAGATTTCATCAAGGTAATCATTCTGACCAAATTTCATGAAGATCAGTTGAAAAATACAGCCTCTATCACATACACAAGCTAAATGTTGACGGACAGACAGACAGATGACAGACAGACGCCGGACATTGAGTGATCAGAAAAACTCACCTGAGCATTGCTCAGGTGAGCTAAAAATATACCTTTGATAGTTCTGGAGTAAGTTTTGGAGAGACTGACCTATCTGATAAAAGTTGGACTAAGTGGCCTACAGTAATTCAAGGGCCATAATTTCCAAGTGTCTGGGCCGGTTTGGCTAGTAATCAAACTTAGCTGAGGACTTATTGTCAAACAAATTTTATTCAAATTTGGTAAAGATCCAATGAGAAATGTTCGACTGTGCGCACACAAGATTTGTGACAAACAGGAGTAAATCAATATCTCCCCCACCTCCCCAGATAATGGTGCAGAAGACATAATAATAGATTCTCATGTATAATATGCAGTTTGCACCCTCAGGACCATCCCAAAATCATAGATGGGTAGTAATGGTATATACATGTTTCAATGATTTTCTAGTTTGTTTATGACTGCTTGCCAATATGGAAAAAAGGAAACTACATTTGCTAAAATGTCAATGTTTAAAACTAAATGGCAGTTCCATTTCACAACAGATAAAAATGATTTACTTTTTAAACAAAATCAATTTCATGTAAATTTAATGTTGGGTTAACGCACGTTTTTTTGTTTCACAAAACAAATGTGTGTTATCGCTATTCTTGCATAAAACACAACTAAAGTGCTAGAAATATCGAAAAAACAAGACTATTCAGCTGACATTAGCCAATTGAAGTCGGCTGTTTCGGGTTGTTATGGACACATGTTTTATTTATGCATTTCCAGGGCTTACAGAAACAGTGCATATTTTATACATTTCAAACGGACATTCTTGTTATGGTAATTTCTTTAATATTAAATATATGTAAAATAAGTATGATTCCCCCTTTTCCCGATATATCGGTAGGATCTTTGGCTTTAGATGCTCGGAATTATGAGAAAAGGGCATACACAGCATCCTGTCTTTACACAATTTGCACTTTGCAGGTGAGGTGCCGACAGAACACAATTCTGCTTGGTTTAAATTGATAGTCTGTCCCTTACGCTTTTTAAATGTAAACATTATAGTTTAATAGAAATTGGTATCGATACCTATATTCTTTATATCGTTAAAAATGAAATATCTGGGCCTATAACACCCACCCCATCGCGATCAAAGTTTGATAAACACAAAAATTTGAATTTTTCCAACATCGATATAATCAACTTAGATTGGATTTATAAACTCAATCATGGTTGGTGAGATCTACAAATAAATTGAAAAATATATAATAACTACCTTCTGTTCATCAAATGTTCATTAACTATGGAAAAATCCTTCAAACTTTACGCTTCGTCATGTTTATGCTTTACATTACACACCATCACTACATCAGTAGACTGCATAGATGTGTAAAGTAGACACAAAATATTTTTTAAAGTTTAAGTGTAAGATTTAAAGTTAGCATGTCATTGCTTTCTCGACTCAAATTAATTTGGAAAACGAAATTGTATTTTTGTAAATGTTGTTTGCCTATCATTTTCAGGGATTAAATTGCCGCGGCGTGTAAACTTACTTTGAGTCAAATACGCGTAATAATACAATAATAAAGACCGTCAATGCAGTCGAATATCAAGAGAGGTAGCACTTATTACAAGTTAAAGTAAAGTTAGGTTGAAAAATGATATTTTTAATAAAAATGCAGATGAAAAGATTTCATAAATCTCTGACCTTTCGACTGCGGCCAAAATTGATTCGGGATCCATAATTTGCTTACGTTGGACCCGCAACAGGATATTCAAAACGTTCACCAACAGCATGTGCTCACGAGAATCTCCATGTTTGTACACGTTTTTTCCCTGTTTGTGCATGCCCGAAATTGGCAAAAAACAAAGGTTTTATGCAAGAATGATAATTTTTGAAGAAAGAAATATCAACAAGGGCTGTGACAGGAGGCAGCGGGCTTGACAATTTCAATGCTGGATAGTGAAATAGAGCACATCTGAGAAAGCTAGAGTTGTTAATGAAGTGTTTATTATGACTTTAATGAGAACTAGAAGTTCAGCTGTCACAGGAGTGACCATACGGTCTTGTCACAGAAGAATGGCAACCATAAGAAATCATAAAGCCTGCCCGCTTAGCACAGTAGGTAAGAGCGTTGGTCTACGGATCTCGGGGTCGCGAGTTTGATCCTCGGGCGGGGCTTATGTTCTCTGTGATTATTTGATAAACGACATTGTGTCTGAAATCATTAGTCCTCCACCTCTGATTCATGTGGGGAAGTTGGCAGTTACTTGCAGAGAACAGGTTTGTACTGGTACAGAATCCAGGAATACTGGTTAAGTTAACTGCCCGCTGTTACATGACTGAAATACTGTTGAAAAACGGCGTTAAACCCAAAACAAACAAACAAAAGAAATCTTAAAAATACTTAGAATAATATAAAAATGTCAAAAAAGCTTAATACTTAAAAAAAAGTTTACTTGTCTTTGGAGTACTTCGTTCTGGGCTTCCACATATAAGTAATACTAGTATAATTATGTGCCCTTAATGAGGGATGAGGTAAATATAAAAAAATTCTAATATTAGAGGTACGCTAAAAGTGAATACAAAAAAACAGTGTCTTACCATTAGAAAAATACCTAAAATATTGAAAATCTAAAAATAGAATTTCTAAACACAGACTAATTCCTGGAATTTAAGAGAAAGAAACTCAGTACAAAAGTTAAAAAAAAAGGTTACTTCCCTTTGGCTCTAAGCCTATCAGAATGAGATATAGTGAAAATACATCAAAATTTACCTTAAATTCTAAGTAAAAGGGGACATAATTCAAGAAAAATTGGTGTCAGAGTTATGCACCTTGTGTCACATGATGTAGGTGATCAGGTGGAACATCTATTTTAAGTCTGAATCAAATTCATTCAGCAGTAACTGAGATATAGTGAATATACATCAAAATTAACCTTAAATTCTAAGTAAAAAGGGGCATAATTCATGAAACAAGAGCTGTCTCCATAGGATGACACATGCCCCCGATGGCACTTTGAATGAATAGTTATGGCTGATGTTAGAGTTTAGGACCTTTGACCTACGGAGCTGGGTCTTGCGCGCGACACGTCGTCTTACTGTGTCACACATTCATGCGTAGTTATTTTAAAATCCATGCATGAATGACAAAGATATGGACCGGACACGCCCATCAATGCACTATCATGAAAAATGACCTTTAACGTCTAAGTGTGACCTTGACCTTTGAGCCACCGACCTGGGTCTTGTGCGCAACATGTCGCCTTACTGTGGTACACATTCATGCCAAGTTATTTGAAAATCCATCCATCAATGACAAAGATATGGACCGGACATGCCCATCAATGCACTATCCTTTAATGTCTAAGTGTGACCTTGACCTTTGAGCTACGGACCTGGGTCTTGCGCGCCACACGTCGTCTTACTGTGGTACACATTCATGCCAAGTTATTTGAAAATCCATCCATCGATGACAAAGATATGGACCGGACACGCCCATCAATGCACTATCCTTTAATGTCTAAGTGTGACCTTGACCTTTGAGCTACGGACCTGGGTCTTGCGCACGACACATCATCTTACTGTGGTACACATTCATGCCAAGTTATTTGAAAATCCATCCATCGATGACAAAGATATGGACCAGACACGAAAATTGCGGACAGACTGACAGACCGACAGACTGACAGACCGGCGGACCGACAGACGTACAGACGGTTCAAAAACTATATGCCTCCCTTCGGGGGCATAAAAATGGTGTCAAGAGTTATGCACCTTGTGTCACATGATGTGGGTGATGAGGTGGAACACCTATTTTAAGTTTGAATCAAATCCACTTTGTAACAACCGAGATACAGTGAAAATACATCGCAATCAACTTTAAATTTAAAGTAAAATGGGACATAATTCATAAAAAATTGATGTCAGAGTTAAGCACCTTATGTAACATGATGTGGGTGATGAGGTGGAGCAACTATTTTAAATCTGAATCAAGTTTATTTAGTAATAAGGCCACACCAAATTGATAAGTTGTTTATCAGATTTTTTTTCTGAAAAATTTAAAGCGGCGAGTGAAAAAATAATTTAAATATTTTTTTTTTTTGGTTTTTGAGAAAATCGGAGTGAGCGATGAGCGAAGAAATATATTTGTCATTTGCCTCTTGACTGACTAATAAAAAACTTAAAATAAAATGTATAGCCCTTTTAGAATGCATGCTTTTGAAAATGCTGTTAGAAAATATGTAATAAACAAAAATGCATAACCTTACACCACACTTATCACATACATATGTGACTTGAATATTTACTGCATTCTTGGCTGACATTACAAAGTTTTCTTTTATACATAAAATATCTATATGAGTGTTACTAGATCTATAAACGCTTCTGATTTGAAACTTAGAACAGCTATTTACTGTCAAAGTCTACACCAGGAGAAACGATACACTTAAGTCTGACTCTAGACAGAGTTGCGTCCTTTTTTAACATAGAATATTTTAATTTACCTTTTATATACCGGTAATGACCAATAGCTCTGTAATTTAATAGCTTCTGACTATTACACCCCTTTTACAGGCAAAGCTCTGGTTCAGAAAAGTCAAGCATGATGTCTTATGTACAGCTCTTTTTCTAAATTTAGTTTAAACATTCATAACATAAAGATAGACAAGTTCATTATTCTAATTTAGCATGGTAAGGATTAAGTTTCTTATATCGTGCCTAAATAGAAATATCATATTTGCATGCCTTGAATAAGTACTGCTGACAAATACTACTACCATAGTATACTTTAACTATAACAAGAGCTCGTCGAACACGAAATGCCCCCCTTGATGCATTTAATAATTGCACAAGGAACAGAAATTATATGCTCACTGTAAACAAAAGTTCTACCATTCTGGTTTAATCTCACCTTGACCTTTAACCTAACAAGAGATTACAATGTGATTTTGGTGCCATCCACTGAGCCATTTTTGAATGTTCCAAATTTCAAGACTAGCTCAAGGTCAAAATCAAAGTCAAATTTCATTTCGGTACAAAATAATGTGTACGCAGTCCAAATTTGAAAGCTGTAGCTTGAGAAATGTGAAAGTAGGTCACTACATCAATATCAAGGTAAAAGTTTATTTCGGTAGACGGAAGTATGCATGTGCTTCAAATTTGGAGGCTGTAGCTTGAGAAATGTGAAAGTAGGTACATGTAGTAGGTAAAAATCAATGTCAAATTTCAATTCATAACACAAAAATATGCATGCGGTCCAAATCTGAAGTCTGTACAATCAGAAATGTGAAAGTAGGTCACTAGGTCAATCTTAAGATCAAAGTTCATTTCAGTACACAAAACTATGCATGTGGTCTAAATTTGGAGCCTGTACCTTCGAAAATGTGAAAGTAGGTCACTAGGTCAAAATCAAGATCAAATTTTTTTGGTACACAAAACTATGCATGTGGTCCAAATTTGAAGGCTGCAGCTTGAGAAATGTGAAAGTAGGTCACTAGGTCAAAATCAAGGTCAGTTTTTTTGGTACACAAAACTATGCATGTGGTCCAAATCTGAAGGCTGTAGCTTGAGAAATGTGAAAGTAGGTCACTAGGTCAAAATCAAGGTCAAATTTCATTTCAGAACACATAACTATGCTTGTGGTCCAAATTTGAAGCCTGTACCTTCAAAAATGTGAAAGTACGTCACTAGGTCAATGTCAAGGTCAAATTTTTTTTCGGTGCACAAAACTATGCATGTGGTCCAAATCTGAAGGCTGTAGCTACAGAAATGTGAAAGTAGGTCACAAGGTCAAGGTCAACTCGTGTCAAGGTTCATCTTGCCACTCAAAGTCAAAATTTAAATGTTGTAGGTTATTGACAAGATTTTAAAAGCTTTTCCCTACGTAAGTCTATATAAACCATGCAACCCCCAGGGCGGGGCCATATTTGACCCTAGGGGGATAATTTGAACAAACTTGGTAGAGAATCGCTAGATGATGGTACATGATGCTTCATACTAAATATCAAAGCTCTAGGCTCTGTGGTTTTAGACAAGAAGATCAGAAACCATTTTAACTGTTCCTGGCCAATGTGACCTTGACCTTTAACCTAATAACCTAAAAATCAATAGAGATCATCAGCTGATCATGACCAACATAACTATCAATTTTCCTGACACTAGGCCTATGTGTTCTTGAGTTACTGCCCGGAAACATTTTTACTGTTCCTGGTCATTGTGACCTTTACCCTTGACATACTGACCTCAAAATCAATAGGGGTCATCTGCTGGTCATGACCAACTTCCCTATCAACTTTTGTGACCCTAGGCATATGCGTTCTTGAGTTATTATCCGGAAACCGTTTACTGTTCAGGGTCACTGTGACCTTGACCTTTAACATATTGACCTCAAAATCAATAGGGGTCATCTGCTGGTCATGACCAACCTCCCTATCAACTTTCATGATTCTAGACCCAAGCGTTCTTGAGTTATCATCCGGAAACCATTTTACTATTCAGGGTCACTGTGACCTTGACCTTTGACATACAGACCTCAAAATCAATAGGGGTCATCTGCTGGTGATGACCAACCTCCCTATGGACTTTCATGATCCTAGGCCCAAGCGTTCCTGAGTTATCATCCGGAAATGGATTGGTCTACATTCCTACCAACCGACCGACAGACCGACCGACCAACATCTGCAAAACAATATACCCCACCTTCTTCGAAGGGGGGCATAAATATATTGTTACAGGAAACAAGAGGACCATGATGGTCCTGAATCGCTCACCTGTCCCCACATGACCCAGTTTTGAACTGAGTATGACGTCGTTTTTTTCTATTATTTGACATAGTGACCTAGTATTTGAGCTCATGTGACCCAGTTTTGAACTTGACCTAGATATTGAGATAAAAATTCTGACCATGAAGTTTCATGAAGATCCATTGAAAAATATGGCCTCTAAAGAGGTCACAAGGTTTTTCTATTATCTGACCTAATGACCTAGTTTTTAAAGGCACTTGACCTAGTTTCGACTTGACCTAGATACCATCAAGGTGAACATTCTCACCAATTTTCATGAAGATCTCATGAAAAGTACGGCCTCTAGAGAGGTCACAAGGTTTTTCTATTAATTGATCTAAGGACCTAGTTTTTAAAGGCACGTGACCCAGTTTCGAACTTGACCTAGATATCATCAAGATGAACATTCTGACCAATTTTCATGAAGATCTCATGAAAAGTATGGCCTCTAGAGAGGTCACAAGGTTTTTCTATTTTTAAACCTAATGACCTAGTTTTTGACCACACATCATCCACTTTCGAACTTGACCAAGATATCATCAAGGTGAACATTCTGACTAATTTTCATGAAGATCCATTCAAAAATAAGGCCTCTAGAGAGGTCACAAGGTTTTTCTATTTTTAGACCTAATGACCTAGTTTCTGACTGCATGTGACCCACTTTCGAACTTGACCTAGATATCATCAAAGTGAACATTCAGGCCAACTTTCATGAAGATCCATGGAAAAATATGGCCTCTAGAGAGGTCACAAGGTTTTTCTATTTTTAGACCTAATGACCTAGTTTTGGACCGAACGTGACCCAGTTTCGAACTTGGCCTAGATATCATCAAGATGAACATTCTGACAAATTTTCATGAAGATCCATTGAAAAATATGGCCTCTAGAGAGGTCACAAGGTTTTTCTATTTTTAGAACTACTGACCTAGTTTTGGATGGCACGTGACCCAGTTTCGTACTTGACCTAGATATCATAAAGATGAACATTCAGACCAATTTCATACAGATCCCATGAAAAATATGGCCTCTAGAGAGGTCACAAGGTTTTTCTATTATTTGACCTACTGACCTAGTTTTTGACAGCACGTGACCCAGTTTTGAACTTGACCTAGATATCATCAAGATGAACATTCTGACTAACTTTCATGAAGATCCATTGAAAAATATGGCCTCTAGAGAGGTCACAAGGTTTTTCTATTTTTAGACCTACTGACCTAGTTTTTGACCGCAGTTGACCCAGTTTCGAACTTGACCTAGATATCATCAAGATGAACATTCTGACCAACTTTCAGGAAGATCCCATGAAAAATGTGACCTCTAGAGTGGTCACAAGCAAAAGTTTACGCACGGACGCACGCACGGACGACGGACGCTGCGCGATCACAAAAGCTCATCCTGTCACTGTGTGACATGTGAGCTAAAAAAACAACAACATTGAATAACAACTAGAGCTATCACTAAAGGTGATGAATGTACCCCCCTCATGCACTGACACAGTACATTGCAACTTGACGCACACAAGATTGCATAATTTGTGGACTGTATGTATATAGACTGTATGTATACAGTATAGTAACAAAAAACAAAGTCCCATAACTATGCAGATGTTTATCTAAAAGAATGTAACATGCACCATGCACAACTATGGTTGGTACTGATCAATTGTGTGAAGTTTCATTAAATTGTGTGTAAGGGTTTGGTAGATTAGGCACGCACAAGATTGCATATGCAGACTGTATGTACATAGTATGTTAACAAGAAACAAAGTCCCATAACTCTGCAATTTTTGTCACTGAAAGAACCTAACATGCCCCATGCACAAATACTGTTGTTACTGATCACTTGTGTGAAGTTTCATTAACTTGTGTCAAGGGGATGAGGAGAGATGGTGCGCACAAGATTGTGTATATGTATATAGTATAGTACAAAAAAACAAAGTCCCATAACTCTGCAAATTTTTTTTCTGAAAGAACCTAACATGCCCCATGCACAACTACTGTTGTTACTGATCAATTGCGTGAAGTTTCATTAAATTGTGTCAAGGGGATGAGGAGAGATGGTGCACACAAGATTGTGTCTATTTATATAGTATAGTAACAAAAAAAACAAAGTCCCATAACTCTGCTAATTTTTTTTCTAAAAGAACCTAACATGCCCCATGCACAACTACTGTTGGTACTGATCACTCGTGTGAAGTTTCATTAAATTGTGTCAAGGGGATGAGGAGAGATGGTGCGCACAAGATTGTGTCTATGTATATAGTATAGTAACAGAAAAACAAAGTCCCATAACTCTGCAAATTTTTTTTCTAAAAGAACCTAACATGCCCCATGCACAACTACTGTTGGTACTGATCACTTGTGTGAAGTTTCATTAAATTCTGTCAAGGGGATAAGGAGAGATGGTGCGCACAAGATTGTGTCTACGGACAGATGGACAGACAGACAGACGGACGGACAGACAGACAGACAACCTGAAACCAGTATACATACCCCTCCTTACAACTTTGTTGTCAAGGGGTACAATAACTTCATCAATATCTCAATTTAAGAATAGCAGACTTAACTAAGTAATAATTTAAGATTTTTCGTGAAATGGGCCTGGATCTTTACTCAGTAAATATTTACGGAACAACTCCATTAACGATGTGAATTCCAAATTTGTACTGATTTTTCCTACTGTCATATGATTCATGAAATAACGGTTAAAATCTTTAAAAAAACAACAAAATTCCTGAAAGAAAGAGAAAAGACTATGTAAGAACAGAAGAAAGTGAAAGACATATATTAATACTCAAAACCATAAAAATACCTATCACTTATAGTAAGTGGTGTAACATATCTTTTATGACCCGTCAAAACAACATTTAGCAAGAAAAATATTCTATCAACAAAGTTATATTTAAAATTCTATTTCAGAATGTTTCATACAGCAGATGACTACCATAATATATCCATGAGACTTTCTGAGGTCTTAGACGATATTGGAGTTAATGAAAAGATGACACTGAAGATAAGAAGGTGGGTTTTACTGACAGAACCCAATGAAACAATCATATACAGAGCACTACAATTTCCAACGACTATCTATAATTTTGGCAGTTGGTCAGAGGGTACTACAACAGCTGGACTTAAATCAGATACTGACTGTCTTCTCACTCGGGATGATTCCAATGTGATACAGGACTGGTCTGAATGGACTCCAGGTAAGAACCTCCTGATGATTCAGAATGAAACAACACCTCCTGGATATTGTCTCCTACAAAGGCTTATAGATAATGCTCCACTTCCTCTTACACATGAATATGATAATTACCTTGTTAAGGACACTAGTGGACGGATATTGTTAAAGAATACATGGCTTGATACCGTTATGATCGAAGGACATCAGAGACAAGGACCATCATTAGCAATTACACAACGGCCTGGTATCGTTGATGCTGACTCAGTCATAGCATTTCCATGTACATCATGGCCACAATCAGCTAAAGCCTGCCTAAATAATTTGGATGAAAATAATTGGCCTACAGCAGATATGAAAAGATATATGAAAACAACAAAGTGTTTTGTTGTTGGGGTTGGCTACAAAGTCAGTGAAAGTGCAGATTTTGAATGGAGAATTTCTACCTCATTAGCTGAACGGTGCTTGATGTTCAATTTGAACATTACTCAAATTAGATGTTACATCTTAATGAAAATGATTATGAAAACATACATTAATCTTGACAATGAAAGTTACATTTCCAGTTTCATCTGTAAAACTGTTTTGTTTTACTGTATAGCAAGTAAACCTTTAAATATATGGAAGGAATGTAACATTTTAAACTGTTTAACATACTGCATACTTACACTGAACAGATGTATTTCATGTGGGAACTGTCCACATTTCTTTGATCATGAGAACAACTTGATGGCAGGCAAATTTTCAAATAAAGTACAACAAGAATTACTTCAAACAACAGCAAACCTGGTACCATGTGATGGAATGTCACTTTTTGGAATTCAGATTGACGATGTTGGTGAAAGACTTCTGATCAAGCTTAACATGATAAATGGAGCACATCGTAACATTCCAAGCCCAGATGACTACACTACTGATTGTTCAGTTCATTTTTTAATTAAGACAGCTAAACATTTTTTAACCACCCATAATTTATGTTATGCGGCAAAAGATGAAACTTTAGTTACGGCATTTAGAATTCTGTTACATTTAATGAGACACTACAGGGATGGTGACATGTTAGTAAAGGTATCAAGCAGACTTCAAGTACCTCTAATTTGCAGCACCATAGGTTCCCTGATAGCCTCTCATAACATTGAAATACACAACACAGTTTCTCCTCAAGCACTAGCCTGGCTTGAAGCAGGACTGGACTCGGATGTTGCTTCAAGCAGACTAAAACTTGCTTCTATATTGTATTGTACAGGAGACATGGAAAGAGCAGCATTCATTCTTAATGATGTAGAGCAACAATACAATATAGAAGTTACTGAGCCAGCATGTGGCTGCTACAACTTTTCTACACAAATTGTTAAAAGAAGATTTGGTCAAATTTCCACCCAGTATAATGAAGAAGAACTTAGGTACATTGTTGCTTATTGTGTGATATTTTGTAGCGGGGAACTAGACTGTGTACCACATGAACTTCAGTACGAGATGTTCAGATCAACACAAGAGGACCTGCCATACAGAGATATAGAGTGTGATGAATGGATGGACTGTGCTGTGGTAGACTCACTTCCATACCTTTATTTTCTACAATACAAGACATTTGGCAACCTAGGCAAGCTTGATGAACAGCAACAAGCACTGAACAAACTGATATGGGTGACTGTTACAGCGCTCAACCTAGGACACAGGGAAACAGCATGGAATCTAGTAGGACAGTGCATGGAACAGGAGAACAGACTAGCTGATGCTCTACAGTGTTACATGTTATCTCTACGTATAAGGGAAAGAAACAATGCTGCGAAGATTCTTATCTGTGTATGTTTGGCACGAAGAATAGCAACACACACTGAACAAACTTCTGTGGGTCACTGAAACAGAGTGCAACCTTAGACACAGAAACAGCACTGAATCTACTGGGACGGTGCATGGAACAGGAGAACAGACCAGATGAAGCTCTACAGTGTTACATGTTATCTCTACGTATAAGGGAAAGAAACAATGCTGCGAAAATTCATATCTGTGTCACAGGACTATACTTGTTCTTGTTCTGAGCCAGTATTACATTGTCTATAAAGCTGGCACATACATTTATCATGACTGGATTGGGAATGTGAACATTTTCTTTTGGAATAATTAACAACACATTTTGTTTCTATTTTTTTCATTTATTTTTTAATAACTGCAACTGTAATTTTTATATTAATTTCTAAATTTTCCTTTTTAGCCTAAACAGTCCCAAATCTTATCAAAAACGTGTTTTTATTTTGTTGTGCTTGCACTGACACAATTACAGGTCATTAATGCAGGGTTTTCCCTGATGCACAAATCCTGCGTCATAGTCGCACTTTTCTGATAAATGACCCATAATAATAAAATCTGTGCGTCACAGTGGACGCAATTTCTTGAAAATCTAAATCAGGCCAATTTTGTTTACAAAGAGTGATTTTCTGAAAATGTACTTTCAGTTTCATAATTATATGCAGACTGTGTCACCAATTTTCTATATTTGTGTTGATTCACATTTCACAAATTTAATACCCAGTCCGATACTTTGATTAACACTTTGTAACAGTTGTTTTTGCTGCTCCTTACTACTACTAGTAGTACCAGTCTGCTGTTTACTAAAAAAAATGGCTCAAAAGCAATGCAAGCTGACGATGTTTATGACGTTGTTGGCAGCAAGTACAGTAGGACCCAGTGGTTCAAATTAACTGTTTCTACTGTAATACTGCCTGATAAAAGGTACTAAAACCTATTTTAGAACATTATATAAATAAAAGTCAAACATCAGCTGTTTTTTATCATTTTATTCAGTGACATATATGGGGAAAGACTTCAATCTGTATAATCACTAGTATAAGTAAAACAAAGTTTTATTCAAAATACTGAAAGTATATCTGTATGACCCCCAAAATTTAGAAATGACCCCCAGATGTGAAACACTGGGGGTCACAATCAATGACCCTCATTTCCAAAAGTCAAGGGAAAACATTGTATAAAATGGAGACTTTCCAGCTTTGATGGTGGAGGAAGACCCCTGTTGCCTCTCTGTGCATCATTTCATCATGACATGAGCAGGCACCATGGTAGAACCACCAACCTTCCGTAAGCCAGCTGGATGGCTTCCTCACATGAAGAATTCAATGCCCCACAGGACAGGACTGGTGAGCTAAAATTACGCATTTCAAGAAATAAATGTCAAACATGCCAAATGGTCTTTGGCCTGAAGGTACTTGTTCAAATGGCCATTTTGTGGCCTTGCTCAGTCTGATCTTTATTTCCAGAAAGAAATCTGTCAAAATCTCTCCGCCTCTTTCTCTTTCATCTGCACCCTGCCACACCCCCAAGAAAGTAGCTCAGAACGGTGTGTTTATTTTTAACACATATTTTTGTAACCTTACACCACCCTTAACCATTATTATGCTGGAGACAAGTTTTTCTGCCTTTTCTACCAGTGTAGATCATGATAAGCCTGCACATTTGTGCAGTCAGATCAAGATCTGCAATATTTGCAATTCAGCCAGTATGTTTTTGGTAAGCATCCCTTTTAACACTTAATGGTAATGTTCAAATTGGAACATGGACAAGTTCATTACTGAAATTTAGCAAGGCAGACAGCAAACTCTTATTGTTCTCTAACCAAAGTACCGTGCATAGGCTAGGGAACCAGAAGTTTCTTTCTATGCACATTGGTGCCGAAATTCACTTTGTTTCTTTTGGTAAGTATCAGGAGTGTTATTATCTTAAATAATTTTACCACTTCAGCAAGCCATGCCCTTTCATTTCATTTATCTGTGTTTATACTGTGTCTCAAAAGTGTGTACTGGCCACATACTGTCCGCCATTTTGAAATAATAAAATAAACTAGTACAAACAGATGTGGAAATCATTGGCATTGGAGTAAGCCGAAATAAACTTGAAATTTAAACTTAATGGTACAATAGAGTTAAACAAGAGCTGTCTGTAAGACAGCGCACTCCACTATTTGGTGTTTTGACAGTAAAATGAATATACGTGCACTGGTGATATGTGAGACCTTTAAAAGGAAGGTACACCAAGGGGCATAATTCTGTCAAGAACACAAATTAGGGTTACTGGGATTGTTACAACACATGCAGATGATGACGGTAAAAATATATTTTGAGTTTCAAGTCATTATCTTAAGAAGTACTAAAGTTATGTTCAGAAAACGAAGTTTGTTAAAAAACTGAAGTATAAAAGGGGCATAATTTGGTCAAAAATACAAATCAGACTTATGGGGATTGTTACAACACATGCAGATGATAATGATAAAGATACATTTTAAAGGGAAAGGCAACATTGTTCTAATGTTAATTTCATCAGCTGGGATATCTTAAAACATTTAAAGAAATGAAAGAATTTTTAAAATCAGACTAAAAATGAGGAAGTTATGCGCATTTAAATATTTGGTCAAATTGGTGGCCATTTTGTTTCCATGGCAACAAAAAACAAAATGGCAGATTTATTAAAGTTTTAGATACACATTTGAACTGTATTTACTTTCAGTAAAATAATTTCCCTACTTTTTCCAGCTATAATGAAAGAAAATATCACGTTTTACACCTTACACTAAAAAACATATGAAAATTAATCTATTTAAAAGGTTATTTGCTAAATAAAGTATTCAGCAGTGTGTAAATGAAGTCATAAACACACTAAAATGGCTGCCTCCATAACCAGACATTTTTCTAAATTTCAAACTGCCATATCTTTTTCAATAGTGGTCCGATTTTAAAAGGCTTGAAAATGGCTTTCATATAGAATTAACTTATTGTCAGGTTTTCCTTACCCTTTAGGTTTCAAGTCTTTATCTTATATTATGCATTAAAGTAATATCCAGAAAGCATAGATTGCAAAAAAGTTTAAGTACAAAAGGGGCATAATCCTGTTATACAATTAGAGTTATGGTGTTTGTAAACACACATGCAGACTATGATTATAAAGAAATATTTTAATTTCAAGTCATTATCTTTTAAAGCACCAAAGAAACAAAGCTTTCAAAAAAATTTAACATGAAAATAATTCCAAGTATAACAACTTTGTGACCTTGACCTTGGGTATAATGGGCCAAGCCCCTGCACATAGTTTGTTTGTATGCTGGACAATGTTTATGTGATCTTACAGTAAGACATAAGCAATAGTAACAAAGATATGACAGAAAAACAAAGGTTGCCAAAAAAAAAATCTTTAACCTTAAAATTTAATAACCTAAGTATAACACCTTGGTGACCTTGACCTTGGATAAAATGGGCCCTGATCCTACATACATTTTGTTTGTAAAGTGGACAATGTTTATGTGAAGTTACAATCAAATATAAGCAACTGTAACAAAGATATAACAGAAAAACAAAGGTTGCTAAAAAACTTTAAACAAGAAGGGTAACGCCGCTGCCGAAGCCGGGGCGAGCAGAATAGCCCCCTATTCTCCGAATAGTGGAGCTAAAAAAACAATTTAAACAAATTAAGTAATTTCTGTTAATTAGTATTGATCACATATCTTTGAACGTGAAATGCCGAGGTGTTACAAACCAGTATTTTGAAAGTGATCAAAGAACCCGGATGAAATTTTTATGGCAAATAAATCAGTTTGTACATGTATCAGTAGATGCGGGGCTGTGGGGGGGGGGGGGGGGGGGGGGGACATACAAATGACTATTAGTAGTTTTTACACATTGCGGGGGGCATACAAATGACTAAGTAGTTTTTACACATTCATTCATATTATACAATTATTGACTTTTTCATAGGTTGATATCAGGATTTATCAACCCGAAAAGGGCTATATTCACCTCGCCTTTGGCTTGGTGATTTTAACTTTTTGAGGGTTGATAAATCTTGATATCAACCCATGAAAAAGTCAATAATTGTTTTATTACATGAATAAATGTATAGTCAGTCTTGTTATTACAATTGTATCTTCAATAAAAAAGTAAGGAATAAATTTAGACCAAATCAGGTTGATGTTGGTTTTCCAAGCAACTACTTTAGTCTATTTTTTTCATCGTACTATTTATAGCCCAAGTTGATATGATATGTACTCATTACTTTTTTGAACTGTTTTCAGCCAATCAGAGAAACAATAGAATACAGTCATGTAATAAAAACTATTATTACATGACTGTATTCTATTGTTTCTGACTGGCTGAAAACTGTTTTAAAATGTAAAGAGTACATATCATATCAACTTATCTTGGGTTATAAATAGTACGAAAATAACAAGAGGGCCAAGATGGCCCTAAGTCGCTCACCTGAGAAACACACCATAACCCACCATAACAGTGTAAACATGTTTGACCTAGTGATTTTATGGAAAAAAATATTCTGACAAATTATCATTAAAATTGAGGCAAAAATCTTGAGTATGAATAAGTATTTTCTTTGATTCGACCTGTGACCTAATTTTTGACCCCAGAGTACAAAACCCATATTCAAACTTGACCTAGATTTCATCAAGACTATCATTCTGACCAAATTTCATGAAGATCAATTGAAAAGTACAGCCTCTATCGCAATACACAAGGGTTTTCTTTGATTTGACCTAGTGATCTAGTTTTTGACCCCAGATGACCCATTTTTGAACTCGGTCTAGATTTCATCAAAGTAATCATTCTGATCAAAATTCAGGAAGATTAATTGAAAAATACAGCCTCTATCGCATGCACAAGGTTTTTCTTTGATTTGACCTAGTGACCTAATTTTTGAACCCAGATGACTCACTTTCAAACTCAGCCTAGATTTCATCAAGGTAATCATTCTGACCAAATTTCATGAAGATCAGTTGAAAAAAACAGTCTCTATCGCATACACAAGGTTTTTCTTTGATTTGACCTAGTGACCTAGTTCTTGACCCCGGATGACCCACTTTCAAACCCTGCCTAGATTTCATCAAGGTAATCATTCTGACCAATTTTCATGAAGATTAATGGAAAAATACAGCCTCTATCGCATACACAAGGTTTTTCTTTGATTTGACCTAGTGACCTAGTTTTTGACCCCAGATGACCCATTTTCAAACTCGGCCTAGATTTAATCAACGTTATCATTCTTACCAAATTTCATGAAGATCAGTTGAAAGAAACAGTCTATATAGCATACACAAGGTTTTTCTTTGATTTGACCTAGTGACCTAGTTTTTGACCCCAGATGACCAATTTTCGAACTCGGCCTAGATTTCATCAAGGTTATCATTCTGACCATAATTCAGGAAGATTAATTGAACAAGAGGGCCATGATGGCCCTAGGTCGCTCACCTGAGAAACACACCATAACACAACATTTTAAACAGAGTAAACATGTTTGACCTAGTGATTTCATGGAAAAAAATATTAGTATTTTCTTTGATTTCACCTAGTGACCTAGTTTTTGACCCCAGATGACCCATAATCAAACTTGACCTAGATTTCATCAAAACAATCATTCTGACCAAATTTCATGAAGATCAATTGAAAACAAGTGTGCCCTTGACCTTAGACCTAGGGACCTGGTTTTTGCGCGTGACGTTCCTTCTCATGATGATGAACAAATGTACTTCCATCAAAATCCCTCCATGCATGAAGAAGATATGCTCCGGAAAAAAGTCATTCTTGAATTTGACCTTTGACCTCTAAGTGTGACCTTGACCTTAGACCTAGGAACCTGGTTCTTGCGCACGACACTCTGTCTCATGATGGTGAAAAACTGTGCCAAGTTGTATCAAAATCCCTCAATGCATGAAGAAGAAATGCTCCGGACAAAGTTTTCATTCTTGTATCTTTGACCTCTAAGTGTGACCTTGACCTTACCCCTAGGGACCTGGTTCTTGCGCATGACACTCCGTCTCATGATGGTGAACAATTGTGCCAAGTTACATCAAAGTCCTTTCATGCATGAAGAAGATATACTCCGGACAAAGTTTTCATTCTTGTATCCTTTGACCTCTAAGTGTGACCTTGACCTTAGACCTAGGGACCTAGTTCTTGCACATGACACTCCCTCTCATTATGGTGAACAACTGTGCCAAGCTTCATCAAAATCCTTCCATGCATGAAGAAGATATGCTCTGGACATTGTCATTCTTGAATTTTTCATTCTTGTATCCTTTGGCCTCCAAGTGTGCCCTTGACCTTAGACCTAGGGACCTGGTTTTTGCGCGTGACGTTCCTTCTCATGATGATGAACAAATGTACTTCCATCAAAATCCCTCCATCCATGAAGAAGATATGCTCCGGAAAAAAGTCATTTTTGAATTTGACCTTTGACCTCTAAGTGTGACCTTGACCTTAGACCTAGGGACCTGGTTCTGCGCATGACACTCTGTCTCATGATGGTGAAAACTGTGCCAAGTTGTATCAAAATCCCTCATGCATGAGAAGAATGCTCCGGACAAAATTTCATTCTGGTACTGACCTCTAGTCTCGACCTGACCTTACCCAGGACCAGGTTCTTGCCATGAACTCCCGTCTCATGATGGGGAACAATTGTGCCCTACAATACACAAAGTCTTTCTTGCATGAAGAAGTATACCCGGACAAAGTTTTCATTCTTGTTATCTTTGACCTTAAGTTGGACCGTCACCTTAGACCTAGGACCAAGTTTTGCCATGACACTTCCTATTATGGTGAACCAACTGTGCCAAGTTCAAACTAAAATCTTCATGCATGAAAAAATATGCTCTGGACATGATATTCTGAATTTTATTCTTGTAATCCTTTGGCCTCCAAGGTTTCTTGACTTTAGACCTAGGGACCTGGTTTTTGCGCGTGACGTTCTTCTCATGAGATAAACAAAGTACTCAAAATCCCTCCTTCATGAGATGATTGTCCGTGAAAAAAAGTCATTTTGAATTGACCTTTGACCTCTTTGATTGACCTGACTTTAGACCAGGACCTGTTCTTCGCATTGACACTTGTCATCATGATGGTAACAATCTGAGCCAATTTCATAAATCCTAGCATTGAGAAGATGCTATATGCTCCTACAGTCTTGGACTGCGCACGCCGCATCCAACACCAGGGGGTCCCATATTCGTCCGTTTTTTCAAGACGTTATAAATTACACCTCTATCAAAATCACAAGGTTTTTCTTTGATTTGACCTAGTGACCTACTTTTTGACCCAAGATGACCCATTTAAAAATCAGCCTAGACTTCATTAAGGTTATCATTTTGACTTAGTTTCAGGAAGATCAATTGAAAAATACAGCCTCAATCGCATATTCAAGCTTTTCCTTTGATTTGACCTAGTGACCTAGTTTTTGACCTCAGATGACCCATATTCGAACTTGACCTAAATTTCATCAAAACAATCATTCTGACCAAAATTCATGAAGATTAATTGAAAAATACAGCCTCTATCGTATACACAAGGTTTTTCTTTGATTTGACCTAGTGACCTAGTTTTTGACCCAAGATGACCCATTTTCAGGTCAAATCAAAGAAAAACCTTGTGTATGCGATTGAGGCTGTATAAGACAGTTGAAAAAAAAAACAGTCTCTATCGCATACACAAGGTTTTTCTTTGATGTGACCTAGTTTTTGACCCCAGATGACCCGTTTTCGAATTCGGACTAGATTTCATCAAGGTAATCATTCTGACCAAATTTCATGATGATTAATTGAACAAGAGGGCCAAGATGGCCCTATATCGCTCACCTATTATCATTGCACTTAAGGACAAGAAGATCAAACTAGAGAGGTCACAAGGTTTTGCTATTATTTTACATAATGACCTAGTTTTTAAAGGCATGTGATCCAGTTTTAAAATTGACCTAGATATCATCAAGGTGAACTTTCTCACCAATTTTCATGAAGATCTCATGAAAAATATGGCCTTTAGAGAGGTCACAAGGTTTTTCTATTTTTAGACCTACTGACCTAGTTTTTGACCGCAAATAAACAACTTTCGAATCTGACCTAGATATCATCAGGATGAACATTCTCACCATTTTTCATGAAGATCCATTGAAAAATATGGCCTCTAGAGAGGTCAAAAGGTTTTTCTATGTTTAGACCTAGTGACCTAGATTTTGACCGCAGTTGACCCGGTTTCAAACCTGACCTAGATATCATCAAGATGAACATTTAGACCAACTTTCATACAGATCCCATGAAAAATATGGCCTCTAGAGTGGTCGAAAGGTTTTTCTATTATTTGACCTACTGACCTAGTTTTTGACCGCATGTGACCCAGTTTCAAACTTGACCTAGATATTATCAAGATGAACCTTCTGCCCAATTTTTATGCAGATCACATGAAAAACAGGACCTCTAGAGAGCTCACAAGGTTTTTCTATTATTTGACCTACTGACCTAGTTTTGGACCGAACTTGATTCAGTTTCAAACTTGATCTAGATATTATCAAGATGAACATTCTGATCAATTTTCATGCAGATCCCATGAAAAATACAGCCTCTACATAGGTCACAAGGTTTTGCTATTATTTGGCCTACTGACCTAGTTTTTAAAGGCATGTGACCCAGTTTTGAACTTGACCTAGATATCATCAAGATGAATATTCTGACCAATTTTCATGCAGATCCCATGAAAAATATGGCCTCTAGAGAGGTCACAAGGTTTTTCTATTTTAAGACCTACTGACCTAGTTTTGGACCGAACGTGACCCAGTTTCGAACTTGATTTAGATATTATCAAGATGAACATTCTGATCAATTTTCAGGCAGATCCATTGAAAAAAATGGCCTCTAGAGAGGTCACAAGGTTTTTCTATTTTAAGACCTACTGACCTAGTTTTGGACCGAACGTGACCCAGTTTCGAACTTGATTTAGATATTATCAAGGATTCAAGGATTTTCTATTAGTTGACCTACTGACCTAATTTTTGACCGCAGTTGACTGAGTTTTGAACTTGACCTAGATATTATCAAGGTGAACATTCTTGCCAATTTTCATGAAGATCCATTGAAAAATATGGCCTCTAGAGAGGTCACAAGGTTTTTCTATTTTAAGACCTACTGACCTAGTTTTGGACCGAACGTGACCCAGTTTCGAACCTGATTTAGATATTATCAAGATGAACATTCTGATCAATTTTCAGGCAGATCCCATAAAAAATACGGCCTCTACAGAGGTCACAAGGGATTTCTATTATTTGACCTACTGACCTAGTTTTTGACAGCACGTGATCCAGTTTCTAACTTGACTAGATACTATCAAGGTGAAAATTCTTACCAAATTTCATAAAGTTCCCATGAAAAATGTGACCTCTAGAGTGGTCACAAGCAAAAGTTTACAGATGCACACACGGACGGACGAACGACGGACACCGGGCGATCACAAAAGCTCACCCTGTCACTTTGTGACAGGTGAGCTGAAAATACAGTCTCTATCTCATACACAAGGTTTTTCTTTGATTTGACCTAATGACCTACTTTTTGACCTCAGATGACCAATTTTCGAACTCGGCCTAGATTTCATCAAGTTAATCATTCTAACCAAAATTCAGGAAGATTAATTGAAAACTACAGCCTTTATCACATTCACAAGTTTTTTCTTTGATTTGACCTAGTGACCTAGTTTTTGACCCCAGTTGACCCATTTTCGAACTTGGCCTAGATTTCATCACGGTAATCATTCTGACCAATTTTCATGAGATCAGTTGAAAACAAAGAGATCACAGAGTGATCTTGGCGCCCACCAATGTGCCATTTTTGAGTGTTCCAAATTTCAAGACTTATTGACTAGCTCAAGGTCAAATTTCGTTTCCGTACGCAACACAAATCTATGCATGTGGTCCAAATTTGAAGCCTGTACCTTCAAAAATGTGAAAGTAGGTCACTAGGTCAATGTCAAGGTCAAAGTTTGTTTCGGTACACAAAACTATGTATGTGGTCCTAAATTTGAAGCCTGTAGCTACAGAAATGTGAAAGTAGGTCACTAGGTCAAGGTCAACTAATGTCAAGGTTCATCTTGCCACTCAAAACCATACATATGGTCAAAATTTAATGAAAGTAGGTCACTAGGTCAATCTTAAGGTCAAAGTTCATTTCGTTACACAAAACTATGCAAGTGGTCCAAATTTGAAGGCTGTAGCTTGAGAAATGTTAAAGTAGGTCACTAGGTCAAAATCCAGGTCAAATTTTACTTCGGAATACAAATCTATGCATGTGGTCCAAATTTGAAGCCTGTACCTTCAAAAATGTGAAAGTAGGTCACTAGGTCAATGTAAAGGTCAAAGTTTGTTTCAGTACATAAAACTATGCCTGTGGTCCTAAATTTGAAGCCTGTAGCTACAGAAATGTGAAAGTAGGTCACTAGGTCACTAGGTCAATCTTAAGGTCAAAGTTCATTTCGTTACACAAAACTATGCATGTCGTCCAAATTTGAAGGCTGTAGCTTGAGAAATGTAAAAGTAGGTCACTAGGTCAAAATCAAGGTAAAATTTTATTTCGGAATACAAAACTATGCATGTGGTCCAAATTTGAAGCCTGTACCTTAAAAATGTGAAAGTAGGTCACTAGGTCAATGTAAAGGTCACAGGTCATTTCAGTACACAAAACTATGCAAGTGGTCCAAATTTGAAGGCTGTAGCTTGAGAAATGTAAAAGTAGGTCACTAGGTCAAAATCAAGGTCAAATTTTATTTCAGAATACAAAACTATGCATGTGGTCCAAATTTGAAGCCTGTACCTTCAAAAATGTGAAAGTAGGTCACTAGGTCAATGTCAAGGTCAAAGTTTTTTTCGGTACACAAAACTATGTATGTAGTCCAAATTTGAAGGCTGTAGCTTGAGAAATGTGAAAGTAGGTCACTAGGTCAAAATCAATGTCAAATTTCATTTTGAAACATGAAACTATGCATATGGTTCAAATTTGATGCCTGTACCTTCAAAAATGTGAAAGTAGGTCACTAGGTCAAAATAAAGGTCAAAGTTTTTTCCAGTGCACAAAATTATGCATGTGGTCCAAATCTGAAGGCTGTAGCTACAGAAATGTGAAAGTAGGTCACTAGGTCAAAATCAAGGTCAACTCATGTCAAGGTTCATCTTGCCACTCAAAAATATATATGTGGTCCAAGTTTGAATGTTGTAGTTACTGACAAGAACATTTTAAAAGCTTTTCCCTATATAAGTCTATATGAACCATGTGATCCCCGGGGCGGGGCCATATTTAACCCTAGGAGGATAATTTGAACAAACTTGGTAGAGAACACTAGATGATGCTACATTACAAGTATCAAAGCCCTAGGTTTTGTGGTTTGGACAAGAAGATTTTCAAAGTTTTTCCCTATATAAGTCTATGTAAACCATATGACCCCCAGAGCGGGGCCATATTTGACCCTAAGGGTATAATTTGAACAATCTTAGTTGAAGACCACTAGATGATGTCACATACAAAATATCAAAGCCCTAGGCCCTGTGGTTTTGGACAAGAGGTTATTCAAAGTTTTTCCCTATATAAGTCTATATAAACCAAGTGACCCCCAGGGCGCGGCCATATCTGACCCCAGAGAGATAATTTGAATCATCTTGGTAGAGGACCATCAGATGATGCTTCATACCAAATATCAAAGCCCTAGGCTCTGTGATTTTGAACAAGAAGGTTTTCAAAGTTTTTCCCTATATAAATCTATATAAATTATAGAAATAAACAAAGGGCCATAATTCACTCATAAATTGTTGAACCAGTCTGATTTTCAGGGGGACACAACTAGGGTACCAATACATCATTCTGACAAAGTTTGGTCAAAATCCCCCCAGTAGTTTCTGAGGAGATGCGACAACGAGAAATTGTTAACGGACGGACGGACAGACGGAATGACGGACGGACCACGGACGCAGAGTGATTTTAATAGCCCACCATCTGATGATGGTGGGCTAAAAACAGTCTCTATTGCATACACAAGGTTTTTCTTTGATTTGACCTAGTGACCTAGTTTTTGACCCCGGATGACCCATTTTCGAACTTAGCCTAGATTTCATCAAGGTAATCATTCTGACCAATTTTCATGAAGATCAGTTTAAAAATACAGCCTCTATCGCATACACAAGCTAAATGTTGACAGACAGACGACGGACGCCGGACGACGGACATCGAGCGATTAGTAAAACTGACCTGAGCATTGCTCAGGTGAGCTAAAAATAAATCGAAGTAACCTGATTTGGTCTAAACATATTCCTTATTTCTTTATTAAAGTTACTGCTGTAATAACAAGACTGACTTTACATTTATTCAATTAATAAAACAACTATTGACTTTTTCAAAGGTTGATATCAAGATTTATCAACCCTCAAAAAGTTATATTCACCGAGCCAAAGGCGAGGTGAATATAACCATTTTCCGGTTGATAAACCTCAAAGAGGGTAAACCAAAATTTCTTTTTTCTTTTTCTTTTTTTTTTGCCTTGCAAATCATACACAAGTCCTCCTCATCTTCTCATTCTGCCATACTGTGCTCAAATTGTTTGCGATCCTACAGATTAGATAATGGTGTGAAGTTTTGACCTGAGAACAATGTTCTTGAGCCTTGTTCGTGTCATTAGGGCAGTTCTATCTCAGGTTGGACACAGAAGAACCAGAAGAACTAAGTACCCAAGACACCCCAAAACTGACACAAACTGGGACAGCCTTCACACATAAGGCCAATAATTACTGATCTCAAACAATTAAGAAAGACACCTTTTGTTCTTCAATGGGGTTGGAATTAGCAACTGATATCATCTCAAAATTTTTAGGAGATCTATCAAAGACAACATAACTCACTGACCAACATTGCAACAATCTGACTAAAGTACTTGATCTTCTAAATGAAGATCTGAGAACGACCCATTCACATTCGTCTTCTGTATATTTTGGATTTCCAGTATTACTATTTTTATTTTCGCAAATCTATTTTTGCTTGAACCAATCAGACAACTTGTTTGAATGTCAAAGAGTAAGAAAAATTTGCAGTTAATCCAGGGATCGAACCCGGGACCTCTCGTTTACAAAGCAAGTGCCCTACCGACTGAGCTAATCACCTATCTGACATCTTTCGACATAAAAATTGTTGATATCAAAACCCAAGGTTTTTTAAAGCTTGCAGGATGTTGTAAGGTAGCTTTTGATTGGTTTACGGAAGGGTTGCCAGAACGAGGCCATCAATAGCTCGTTGTCAGATCCTATGTGTAGCGTAATAGGAGATGTACTTTAGTCAGACTGACAGTGCAACAAACTTAAACTGTCACAGGAGTGAAGAATACCCCCACAATATGGTCTAAAAGTTATTGACAGGAAATTGTTTTCCATATTCAAGCCCATGTGACTTTGACCTTAAATAACAGAGTGACCCCAAAATCGTTAGGGGTCATCTCTACTTGTCAAATTATCCTATGAAGTTTCAAAGTTTTGGGTCAAGTGGTTCTCAACTTATTGATCAGAAATGGTTTTCCATGTTCAGGCCCCTGTGACCTTGACCTTTGATGGAGCGACCCTACCCCAAAAATAATAGGTGTTGTCTGCTCAATAACCCTACCACCTTATGAAGTTTGAAGGATCTAGGTGAAATGATTTTCCAGTTACTGGTCTGAAATGAAGTGTGACATACGTACTGATAGACAGATGGACAAATAAATGTAATAAAACAGAATAATAACTTAACCAAAAACTGCCAAATCGAAAAAGGGACATAATTTTGTAAAAATGCAAAGTAGAGTTATGGGACCTTCACAGTGCATGTAAGATTATGACAGTGAACAAGTGTTTATCACAATGAATAAATGTGTAAAGTTTCAATCTGTTCTCACAAGTGGTTACTGAGATACCAGCTTACATTCAAAACCTTAACCAAAAATTTCTAAGTCGAAGAAGGGACATAATTTTGTAAAAAAGCAAAATAGAGAAATGTAAGTCAGTTTATCACAGTGAATAAGTGTATGAAGTTTCAATCCAGTCCCACATGTGGATACTGAGATACCAGTACATACAAAACCTTAACCAAATCGGTACACAGATGCCGACACATGGCCGAGTCCAATATCTCTATTATTCTATGAATAGTTGAACTTAACAAGAGCACCGCCTTGCGGGTGCTGACGCTCATCTGATTTTTTTTGTATAATAGAAATATTGTCCTACCCATGATTTTCTAAGTCTAAAAAGGGCCATCATTCTTGCAAAAAGCAGGATAGAGTTATGTTTCTTGATGTACAGTGTCCACTTATGATTGTGAAAAACTGTTGCAAGTTTTAAAGCAATAGCTTTGATAGTTTATGAGAAAAGTTGCCTTAAACATAATACTCAAGCAAGAAAATGATTTTCTAAGTCCAAAAGGAGCAATAATTATTGCAAAAAGCAGGATGGAGTTATGTTTCTTGCTGTACAGGGTCAGCTTATGATGGTGAACAAGTGTTGCAAGTTTCAAAGCAATAGCTTTGATAGTTTAAGAGAAAAAGTTGACCTAAACATAAAACTTAACCAAGAAATCTGATATTTTCTAAGTCCAAAAGGGGCCATAAATCTTGCAAAAAGCAGGATGGAGTTATGTTTCTTGCTGTACAGGGTCAGCTTATGATGGTGAACAAGTGTTGCAAGTTTTAAAGCAATAGCTTTGATAGTTTAGGATAAAAGCTGACCTAAACATAAAACTTAACCAAGAAAACTGATTTTCTAAGTCCAAAAAGGGCAATAATTCTTGCAAAAAGCAAGATGGAGTTATGTTTCTTGATGTACAGGGTCTGCTTATGATGGTGAACAAGTATTCCAAGTTTCAAAGCAATAACTTTGATAGTTTAGGAGAAAAGTTGACCTAAACATAAAACTTAACCAAGAAATCTGATATTTTCTAAGTACAAAAGGGGCCATAAATCTTGCAAAAAGCAAGATGGAGTTATGTTTCCTGCTATACAGGGTCAGCTTATGATGGTGAACAAGTCTTCCAAGTTTCAAAGCAATAGCTTTGATAGTTTAGGAGAAAAGCTGACCTAAACATAAAACTTAACCAGGCACGCCGACGCCGACGCCGACGCCAACAACCGCTCAAGTGATGACAATAACTCATCATTTTTTTTCAAAAAATCAGATGAGCTAAAAATGGTGTCAGATTTATGCACCTTGTTTCACATGATGTGGGTGATAAGGTGGAACATCTCATTTAATTTGAAAACAAATCTATTTAGTAACAAGAGCTCGTCGAACACGAAATGCCCCCCTTGATGCATTTAGTAATTGCACAAAGAACAGAAATTATATCCTCACTGTAAATTAAAGTTCTACCATTCTGTTTTAATCTGATTTTGACCTTTAACATAACAAGAGATTACAAAGTAATATTGGTGCCATCCACTGAGCCATTTTTGAATGTTCCAAATTCCAAGACCAGCTCAAGGTCAAAATCAAGGTCAAATTCAATTTCGGTACAATATAATGTGTATGTGGTCCAAATTTGAAACCTGTGGCTTCAGAAATGTTAAAGTAGGTCACTAGATCAATATCAAAGACAAAGTTCATTTCGGAAGACAGAAATATGCAAGTGCTTCAAAATTTGGAGGCTGTAGCTTGAGAAATGTGAAAGTAGGTAGCAGGTAAAAATCAATGTCAAACTAGAAAATGCTTCTGTAAAAAAGCGCATGTCTCCCCCAATGCAAAGTCCTATAGGCAAGAAGTCAATAGGGGTCAGGAGCAAAAATCAAAGAGACACTGATGGTTGGCTGCAATAGGGATCATCTACTTGGCATGTCCAGTCATCCCGCTAAATTTCAACACTTTCAACACTAGTGGTTCTCCAGTCACTGTTCAGGCTCCTGTGACCTTGACCTTTGATCAAGTGACCTCAAAATAAATAGGGGTCATCTACTCTGCATGTCCAATCATCCTATTAAGTTTCAACATTGTAGGTCAAGTGGTTCTCAAGTTATTTCCAAAAAATTATTTTACATGAACAGGCCACTGTGACCTTGACCTTTAACAGACTGACCCCAAAATCAATAGGGGTCATCTACTCTGCATGTTCAATCATCCTATGAAGTTTCAACATTCTGGGTCAAGTGGTTCTCAAGTTATTGATCAGAACTGGTTATCAATGTTCAGGCCCCTGTGACCTTGACCTTTAACGGAGTGGCCCCAAAAACAATAGGGGTCATTTACTCTGCATGAACAATCATCCTATGAAGTTTCAACATTCTGGGTCGAGAGGTTCTCAAGTTATTGATTGGAAATGGTTTTCCATGTTCAGGCCCCTGTAGCCTTGACCTTTAACAGAGTGACCCTAAAAACGTTAGGGGTCATCTACTCTGCATGACCAATCATCCTATGAAGTTTCATCATTCTGGGTCAAGTGGTTCTCAAGTTACTGACCGGAAATGGTTTTCAATGTTCGGGCCCCTGTGACCCTGACCTTTCACAGAGTGACCCCATAATCGTTAGGGGTCATCTACTCTGCATGACCAATCATCCTATTAAATTTCAACATTCTGGGTCAAGTGGTTCTCAAGTTATTGACCGGAAATGGTTTTCAATGTTCAGGCCCCTGTGACCTTGACCTTTAATGGAGTGACCCCAAAATTAATAGGGGTCATCTACTTTGCATGTACAATCATCCTATGAAGTTTCAACATTCTGGGTCAAGTGGTTCTCTAGTTATTGATCGGAAACGTTTTCCATATTCAGGCCCCTGTGACCTTGACCTTTGATGGAGTGACCCCAAAATCAATAGGGGTCAATTACTCTTTATGACCAATCATCCTATGAAGTTTCAACACTCTGGGTCAAGTGGTTCTCTAGTTATTGATCAGATGGTTTTCAATGTTCAGGCCCCTGTGACCTTGACCTTTGACGGAGTGAGCCCAAAATCAATAGGGGTCATCTACTCTTCATGACCAATCATCCTATGAAGTTTCAACATTCTGGGTCAAGTGGTTCTCTAGTTATTGATCGGAAATGGTTTTCAATGTTCAGGCCCCTGTGACCTTGACCTTTGACGGAGTGAGCCCAAAATCAATAGGGGTCATCTACTCTTCATGACCAATCGTCCTATGAAGTTTCAACATTCTTGGTCAAGTGGTTCTCTAGTTATTGATCGGAAATGGCTTTCAATGTTCAGGCCCCTGTGACCTTGACCTTTGACGGAGTGACCCCAAAATCAATAGGGGTCATCTACTCTTCATGACCAATCATCCTATGAAGTTTCAACATTCTGGGTCAAGTGGTTCTCTAGTTATTGATCAGAAATGGTTTTCAATGTTCAGGCCCCTGTGACCTTGACCTTTGATGGAGTGACCCCAAAAACAATAGGGGTTGTCTACTCCAGCAGCCCTACAATCCTATGAAGTTTGAAGGTTCTAGGTCAAATGGTTCTCCAGTTATTGCTCGGAAATGAAGTGCGACGTACGGACGGACAGGGCAAAAACAATATGTCTCCTGGGGGAGACATAATTTCAATTCAGAACACAAAAATATGCAAGCAGCCCAAATCTGAAGTCTGTACAATCAGAAATGTGAAAGTAAGTCACTTGGTCAATCTCAAGATCAAAGTTCATTTCGGTACACAAAACTATGCATGTGGTCCAAATTTGAAGCCTGTACCTTCAAAAGTGTGAAAGAAGGTCACTAGGTCAATTTCAAGGTTAAACTTTTTTTCAGTTCACAAAAATATGCATGTGGTCCAAATTTGAAGACTGCAGCTTGAGAAATGTGAAAGTAGGTCACTAGGTCAAAATCAAGGTTAAATTTCATTTCGGAACACAAAACTATGCATGTGGTCCAAATTTGAGGCCTGTACCTTCAAAAATGTGAAAGTAGGTCACTAGGTCAGTGTCAAGGTCAAAAAAAAATTCGGTGCACAAAACTATGCATGTGGTCCAAATTTGAAGGCTGTAGCTACAGAAATGTGAAAGTAGGTCACTAGGTCAAGGTCAACTCATGTCAAGGTTCATCTTGCCACTCAAAACCATACATATGGTCAAAATTTAAATGTTGTAGGTTACTGACAAGAAGATTTTAAAAGCTTTTCCCTATATAAGTCTATATAAACCATGTGACCCCCGGGGCGGGGCCATTTTAGATCCCAGGGCAATAATTTGAATCATCTTGGTAGAGGACCACTAGATGATAATTCATTCTAAATTTCAAAGCCATAGGCCCTGTGGTTTTAGACAAGAAGATCAGAAACTGCTTTAACTGTTCCTGGCCAATGTGACCTTGACCTTTGACCTAATGACCTCAAAATCAATAGGGGTCACCTGCTGATCATGACCAACCTAACGATCAATTTTCCTTAAACTACGCCCAAGCGTTCTTGAGTTACTGCCTGGAAACCCTTTACTGTTCCTGGTCACTGTGACCTTGACCATTAACATACTGACCTCAAAATCAAAAGGGGTCATCTGCTGGTCATGACTAACCTCCCTTTCAACTTTTGTGCCTATGAGTTCTTGAGTTATCATCCGGAAACTGTTTAACTGTTCAGGGTCACTGTGACCTTGACATATTGACCTAAAAATCGATAGGTGTCATCTGCTGGTCATAACCAACCTCCCTATCAACCTTCATGATCCTAGACCCAAGCGTTCTTGAGTTATCATCCGGAAACCGTTTTACTATTCAGGGTCACTGTGACCTTGACTTTTGACATACAGACCTCAAAATCAATAGGGGTCATCTGCTGGTCATGACTAACCTCCCTATCAACTTTCATGATCCTAGGCCCAAGCGTTCTTGAGTTATCATCCGGAAACCGTTTTACTATTCAGGGTCACTTTGACCTTGACCTCTGACATACAGACCTCAAAATCATTAGGGGTCATCTGCTAGTGATGACTAACCTCTCTATCAACTTTCATGATCTTAGGCCCAAGCGTTCTTGAGTTATCATCCGAAAACGGATTGGTCTACATTCTGACCGACCGACATCTGCAAAACAATATACCCCACCTTCTTCCAAGGGGGGCATCATAATGGAGATAGATTTCAGGACGAAATGGGATGCAACAAAACTGACTCCTAAATAGCCCTTTATACCCCTCATTATTGGCATAATAAAGCTTGGTAAACACTAACAGATGATGCCGACATTCACAGCTGCTGTGGTAAACACTATCAGATGATGCTTACACTCACAGCAGCTGTGGTAAACACTATCAGATGATGCTTACACTCACAGCAGCTGTGGTAAACACTAAAAGATGATGCTTACACTCACAGCAGCTGTGGTAAACACTATCAGATGATGCTTACATTCACAGCAGCTGTGGTAAACACTATCAGATGATGCTTACACTCACAGCAGCTGTGGTAAACACTATCAGATGATGCTTAAACTCACAGCAGCTATGGAATAACACTATCAGATGATGCTTACACTCACAGCAGCTGTGGTAAACACTAAAAGATGATGCTTACAATCACAGCAGTGGCAAAAACTTACAAATAATGCTTAGACTTATAGCAGCTGCTGTAGTAAATACTTACAGATTATGCTTAGACTTAAAGCAGCTGTGGTAAACACTAACAGATAATGCTTAAACTCACTATGCCTAGACTTGCAGCAAATCAGCAAACACTAACAGATGATGCTTAGACTTGCAGTAGCTTTGGTCAATAACCGAAAGTTTACATTTCTACGTGTTTTAGTTGGGGTTTTTTTTTTGAACTGACCAAAAAAAAGTTTTGTCTAAGATCTTTGACTAAAGCCGAGGGTGCATATTATATTCTAAATATACTCTGATGTGAGTATTTCCAATAATATCAGATAAATGTGACTAAGATAAAACAAGTACAAAGTACAATGTAATTCTTAATCCATCAAACGATACTGAATTTAATATTTTATCCATTCGGACATCCGGCATAAAAACTGTAGAAATACAACTAAAACACTGTTCATGTTTCTTGTTTCTGTATTATTTCATGTGAGAAATCTCACAAGTCAACAACATACAAAATACAGTTGAACAGAAGAGTATGCCTGTTTCTCGTCGATTCAAGCTTTCTCATTAATTCGAGCCCTTTTGTTTTAGTAAAATTCATGCTCATGTAGCATGTTCTTCCATCAGAAACTTGTGTCATTTATATTTCAAATGCCTTGGAAAATATAAGTCATGAAACCTCTGAAAAAATGAGTAAATACCCGTTTTAATATTTTGCATCAACAAGAGGGCCATGAAGGCCCTGTATCGTTCACCTGACCTTTTGACTTAAGATCATCAAGATTAACATTCTGACCAAGTTTCATTAAGATATGGTCATAAATGTAGCCTCTAAAGTGTTAAATAGCTATTCCTTTGATTTGACCCTGTGACCTAGTTTATGACCCCACATGACCCAGATTCGACCTTGACCTAAAGATCACCAAGATTAACATTCTGACTAAGTTTCATGAAGATATAGTCATAGACGTGGCTTCCAGAGTGTTAACAAGCTTTTCCTTTGAATTGACCAAGTCACCTAGTTTTTAACCCCACCTGACCCAGATTTAAACTTGACCTATAGATAAACAAGCTTAACATTCTGACCATGTTTCATTAAGATATAGTCATAAATGT
The DNA here is from genome assembly GCF_021730395.1 of Mercenaria mercenaria. Classification (NCBI taxonomy): domain Eukaryota; kingdom Metazoa; phylum Mollusca; class Bivalvia; order Venerida; family Veneridae; genus Mercenaria; species Mercenaria mercenaria. The sequence continues at coordinate 36,499,413 of NC_069362.1, forward strand.
GGCCTCTACACCGTAAACTAGCTTTTCCTTTGATTTGACCCTGTTACCTAGTATCTGACCCCACATGACCTAGATTCGTACTTGACCTAAAGATCATCAAGATTAACTTTGGATTAAGTTTCATGAAGGTACAGTCATAAATGTGGCCTCTAGAGTGTTAACAAGCTTTTCCTTTGAAATGCTCTTGTGACCTAGTTTTTGACCCCACCAGACTCAGATTTAAACTTGAACTATAGACAATCAAGATTAACATTCTGACCAAGTTTCATGAAGATACAGTCATAAATGTGGCCTCTACAGTGTTAACATGTTTTTCCTTTGATTTGACCTGGTAACCTAGTTTTTGACCCTGGATGACCCAATATCAAACTCTTCCAAGACTTTATTGAGGGTAATATTCTAACCAAGTTTCATTAAGATTAGGCCCTAATTGTGACCTCTAGAGTGTTAACAAGCCTTTCCTTTGATTTGACATGTTGACCTAGTTTTTGACCCCAGATGACCCAATATCGAACTCATCCAAGATTTAATTGAAGGTAACATTCTGACCAAAATTCATTAAGATTGGGCCAGATATGTAACCTCTAGAGTGTTAACAAGCTTTTCCTTTGATCTACCCTGGTGACCTAGTTTTTGACCCCAGATGACCCAATATCAAACTCATCCAAGATTTTTTTAGGGTAACATTCTGACCAAGTTTCATTAATATTGGGCCAAAACTGTGATCTCTAGAGTGTTAACAAGCTTTTCCTTTGATTTGACCTGGTGACCTAGTTTTTAACCCCAGATGACCCAATATCAAACTCGTCCATGATTTCTATAAGGGTAAAATTCTGTCCGAGTTTCATTAAGATTAGGCCAAAATAAATAGTGACCTCTAGAGTGTTAACAGTCAAATTGTTGACTACGGATGGATGACTGATGACGGACACAGGATGATCACAAAAGTTCACCTTGAGCACTTTGTTCAAGTGAGCTAAAACTTTAAATGTAAACAAACAAAAACAGCATAACAAATACCATAATAATCAGTATACATGTGGTACTTGTATCAAAATGCAAAACAAATAGTATCTGCATAGTAATGAACCTGGCAGCCAATCTTCCATAATGATAGTAAATACATGTCCAACCTCTCCAGAGCGGCCCTCTCTACAGCAAAAACCTCTCCACAACACCATCAAAATTTCCCATAGCGGAATTTTACTATCAATTTAACCTCTACAGAGCAACAACCTCTCAACAGAGGTCAATATTTGCATTTTCCAAAGGGTGTTGCTCTGCAGAGGTTGCACTGTAATGACAACTTACATCATTTCGTAGTTTTTCCTGATCTGTTCCGGTATTTTAGGTTTTGTGACTCGTACACCGTGTACTGTAAGACCTGGGGCATTGTCTGTCAGATCCTTCTGTAAGGACTCCTTCAAATTTTCATCAATTTTGTCTGAAAGAGGATTTGAAATAAAACAGTAAGTATATACGACCTACTTTTTGAAACCAGATGACCCATATTCAAACTTGGCCTGTATATTCCAACAAAATTTCATGAAGATCAAATAAACAAGAGCTGTCCGTAAGACAGCCAAGCTCAACTATTCGAAATATGTATTGTCACAGAAGCAGGAAATTATTACCCAAAATGTTAAATATCAAATGAGTTTTAAGTTCGAAACGGGACATAATTTGACCAAAATGCATATGGGACTTGATGCTATCAACTAGTTTTATAACCCCGAAGAAACAAGTTAAGTTTCAATTCCATATCTGCATTAGTTTTGGAGATTGGAACTTGCATGTCAAACTTTAACCATAATTTTCTAAGTCCAAAAGGGGGCATAATTTGCTCAAGATACATGTTAACAGTTATTGAACTTGACCCAGTGAGGTTGGTAACTGACCTAAAAAAAGAATAAACTAGAAAATGCTTTTTGTAAAAAAACGCATGTCTCCCCCAATGCAAAGTCCTATAGGCAAGAAGTCAATAGAGGGTCAGGAGCGAAAGTCAAAGAGACACTGATGGTTGGCTGCAATAGGGATCATCTACTTGGCATGTCCAGTCATTCCACTAAATTTCAACACTCTTGGCCTAGTGGTTCTCAAGTCACTGTTCAGGCTCCTGTGACCTTGACCTTTGATAAAGTGACCTCAAAATAAATAGGGGTCATCTACTCTGCATGTCCAATCATCTTATTAAGTTTCAACATTCTAGGTGAAATGGTTCTCAAGTTATTTAAAAAAAAAAAGATTTTACATAAACAGGTCACTGTGACCTTGACCTTTAATAGACTGACCCCAAAATCAATAAGGGTCATCTACTCTGCATGTTCAATCATCCTATGAAGTTTCAACATTCTGGGTCAAGTGGTTCTCAAGTTATTGATCGGAACTGGTTATCAATGTTCAGGCCCTTGTGACCTTGACCTTTAACAGAGTGACCCCAAAAGCAATAGAGGTCATTTACTCTGCATGAACAATCATCCTATGAAGTTTCAACATTCTGGGTTGAGAGGTTTTTAAGTTATTGATTGGAAATGGTTTTCCATGTTCAGGCCCCTGTGACTTTGACCTTTGACAGAGTGACCCCAAAACCAATAGGGGTCATCTACTCTTCATGACCAATCATCCTATGAAGTTTCAACATTCTGGGTCAAGTGGTTCTCTAGTTATTGATCAGAAATGGTTTTCAATGTTCAGGCCCCTGTGACCTTGACCTTTGACGGAGTGACCCCAAAATCAATAGGGGTCATCTAGTCTTCATGATCAATCATCCTATGAAGTTTCAACATTCTGGGTCAAGTGGTTCTCTAGTTATTGATCGGAAATGATTTTCAATGTTCAGGCCCCTGTGACCTTGACCTTTGACGGAGGCACCCCAAAAACAATAGGGGCTGTCTACTCTAGCAGCCCTACAATCCTATGAAGTTTGAAGGTTCTAGGTCAAATGGTTTTCCAGTTATTGCTTGGAAATGAATTGCGACGTACAGACAGACGGACGGACAGGGCAAAAACAATATGTCTCCCCCAGACATAGGGGGGGGGGGGGGAAGACATAATAAGTTTCAAAGCTACATGCCTTTTGGTAATAGCTGTATGTACATGCATGCAAAACTTTAACCAGTATTTTCTAAGTCCAAAAGGGGGCATAATTTGCCCAAAATACATGTCAGAGTTATGGGACCTGATTCTATCAACTAGTTTTATAACCCCGAAAACACATGTGAAGTTTCGATTTAATATCTGCATTAGTTTTGGAGATAGTAACTTGCATGTTAAACTTTAACCAGGATTTTCAAAGTCCAAAAGTGGGCAAAATTTGCTCAAAATACATGTCAGAGTTATGGGACTTGACTCAGTGAGGTAGGTAATTGATCTAGAAAAAGAAAAAATAAGTTTGATATCTATATGCCTTTTAGTAATAGCTGTATGTACTTGCACGCAAAACTTTAACCAGAATTTTCTAAGTCCAAAAGGGGGCATAATTTGGCCAAAATACATGTCAGAGTTATGGGACTTGACCCAATGAGGTAGGTAATTGATCTAGAAAAAGAAAAAATAAGTTTCAAATCTACCGGTATATGCCTTTTAGTAATAGCTGCATGTACTTGCACACAAAACTTTAACCAGAATTTTCTAAGTCCAAAAGGGGAATAATTTGGCCAAAATGAAAGTCAGAGTTATAGGACTTGGTGCTATCAAAACACATGTTAAGTTTCAATTCAATATCTGTATTAGTTTTGGAGATAGTAACTTGTATGTAAAACTTTAACCAGAATTTTCTAAGTCCAGAAGGGGGGATAATTTGCTCAAAATACATGTTAGAGTTAAGAAACTTGACCCAGTGAGGTTGGTAATTGATCTAGAAAAAGAATAAATAAGTTTCAAAGCTTTATGCCTTTAAATGATAGCTGTATGTACTTGCATGCAAAAACTTAACCAAGGTGTGATGCCGACGCCGAGGCAGAGTGAGTAGAATAGCTAGACTTTGAATAGTCGAGCAAAAAAAATTACAGCCTCTATCGCATACACAAGGTTTTTCTTTGATTTGAACTAGTGACCTACTTTTTGACCCCTGATAAACCATTTTCGAACTTGGACTAGATTTCATCAAGGAAATCATTCTGACAAAATTTCATGAAGAACAGTTGAAAAATAAGCTTCTATCACATACACAAGGTTTTCTTTGATTTGACCTAGTGACCTACATTTTGACCAAGATGACCAATATTCAAATTCAACCTAGACTTCATCAAGGCAATCATTCTGACAAAATTTCAAGAAGATCAACTGAAAAAAAAAAAAATACAGCCTCTATCGCATACACAAGGTTTTCCTTTGATTTAACCTAATGACCTAGTTTTTGACCCCAGATGACCCATATTCAAACTCAGCTTACATCTCATCAATTGAAAAACACAGTTTCTATGGCATGCACAAAGTTTTTCTTTGGTTTGACCTAGTGGCATAGTTTTCAGTCCCAGGCGACCCATATTCAAATTTCATCAAGGTTATCATTCTGACAAAATTTCATGAATATCAATTGCAAAATATGGCCTCTATCGCATACACAAGTTTTTTCTTCGATTTGAACTAGTGACATACTTTTTGACCCAAGATGACCTCTGGCCTAAATTTGATCAAGGTTAACATTCTGACAAAGTTTCATACAGATCAATTGAAAAATACAGCCACTATCACATACACAAATTTTTTCTTTGATTTGACCTAGTGACCTAATTTTTGATCCCATATAACCCATTTTTGAACTTTGCCTGCATTTCATCAAGGTTATCATTCTGACTAACATTCATGAAAATCAATTGAACAAGGAGTGTGTTCAGTAAACGTTTGATGCCCTCAGGTGGTATCATTGTACAGATATAGCATTACAACAAAATACACCTAACATTAAGAGAAACCATCAATGTAGTACTACTGAAAATTGGTCTTGGTTTTTCCCTACCACCAATAATAAACTAGAGTGGTAAAAGGAGTAACGAAAGCCTTGTCACAGAACTAAGCCAATGTCAAAGTTGAACTTGCTTCACCTTTGACCTAATGATCTCAAAATCAATTGAGGTCATCTGCTGGTCATGACCAACCTCCCTATGAAGTTTAATGATCATCAGCCCAAGCCTTCTCACGTTATTGTCTGGGAAACAGGGTTAGACACTAACTTATTTGAACAAGGTTCCCAAAGGAATCTCTACTTTTTAAATCTGGGGGTCCTCCTCAGGCTTTGGGATCCCTCATAATATGATATATAAAAACAATCACAACAGGTGTCTTATGAGAAGTTACGGTCGTGACCCCAGTGGGATTCGAACCCGCAACCTCTGTATTGAGTTGCTGACACCTTTACTACTACAGAAGAATGTATCCAAACTGATATCAATTTACATGTTTGCCAATGTCAAGACAAGGTCTCGATTTTGGAGACACTTGTATCTTATAGATATAATCATTGTCAAGTCTATTGTGACAACCACTAAAAATTATAATAACAAAAAAAAAATTCTTGAAATTCTTGACTTCTCTTCATATATTTTAAAATATAAAATCTTAATATTACCTGGCATATATAATTCCGATGATACAAAATTTATTGTAGTTTCTCTTTGAGGTTGAAGATATAAAGTGTTAAAGTAAGGGAATTATATTTTTAGGGATAAAATTCTGTTTTGGATAACTTTCACATTGAAATTCATATACAATTTCATTTTGATGTTTGAAAGTTTGATTTATAGTTAATAGACTTATCTTCGGAATCGGTAAGTATTTATATAAAAAAAACAACCATCAAACTAAATAACACTACAAAAATAACGGATCGTAAAATTTCTGAAAGTGCAAAAAGATCGCTGAGATCGAGACTCGTAACCGACTACAGTATTCTTGTGCTAAAAATTAAAATATTTTTAGATAATATTACATAATATTTTGATGATCAAACGTCGGTACATCACGGGTGACTTCCGCTGCAATTAACTCTTGGGGTGTCATAAAATATTTGGAAGCCGCGGTCCTTCTGTTTTGATTAACAATTCCCGTTATGTAAGGCCATCAATTCCAAGCCATCGTAAACACAAATTGTTGGCATGTATCACGCGTGACCTTCATGACCTAACACATTTAAAAATACTTAGAGGTGAAATGGTTGTTATTTTTAGAACGAGGAAAGTCCCGCGAACCGGCCAGTTGCAAGCAGTTTTCTCAGTAATTTTCCATGACGTAGCGTCGTGCACATGTAGGAAACAAGAGGACCATGATGGTCCTGATTCGATCACCTGTCCCAACATGACCCAGTTTTGAACTGAGTATGACGTCGTTTTTTTTCTATTATTTGACATAGTGACCTAGTTTTTGAGCTCATGTGACCCAGTTTTGAATCTGACCTAGATATCATCAAGATGAACATTCAGACCAACTTTCATACAGATCCCATGAAAAATATGGCCTCTAGAGAGGTCACAAGGTTTTTTCATTATTTGACCTACTGACCTAGTTATTGATGGCACGTGACCCAGTTTCAAACTTGACCTAGATATCATCAAGATGAACATTCTGACCAATTTTCATGAAGATCCACTCAAAAGTATGGCCTCTAGAGAGGTCACAAGCTTTTTCTATTTTTAGACCTAATGACCTAGTTTTTGACCGCAGCTGACCCAGTTTCGAAATTGATCTAGATATCATCAAGATGAACATTCAGACCAACTTTCATACAGATCCCATGAAAAATATGGCCTCTAGAGAGGTCACAATGTTTTTTCATTATTTGACCTACTGACCTAGTTATTGATGGCACGAGACCCAGTTTCGAACCGACCTAGACATCATCAAAAACATTGACCAATTTTCATGAAGATCATTCAAAGTATGGCTCTAAGAGGTCACAAGGTTTTCTATTATTTGCTCGACCTAGTTTTGAAGCGCGGACCAGTTTTCGAATTACCTAGATAGTCATCAAGGTGAACATCTACCAATTTTGGATCATCAAGTATGACCTCACAGACTACAAGTTTTATCTTTTTAGAAATTTATTAGACAGTATTGCCACGCAGCTGACAGTTTACCTATTTTCCATGACTAGTATCATAGCAAGAGTGACCAGTGTCGTCGTACTGCAACATCAATGATTCGCTTTTCATAGACATGTGAAAAATATGGCCTCTATAGAGGTCACAAGGTATTTCTATTTTAGAAACTACTGACCTAGTTTTTGACCGCACGAGACCCAGTTTCGAATCTGACCTAGATATCATCAAGATGAACATTCTGACCAACTTTCATAAAGATCCCATGAAAAATATGGCTTCTAGAGAGGTCACAAGGTTTTTTATTTTGACCTACTGACCTAGTTATTGATGGCACGTGACCCAGTTTCAAACTTGACCTAGATATCATCAAGGTGAACATTCTGACCAATTTTCATGAAGATCCATTTAAAAGTATGACCTCTACAGAGGTCACAAGGTTTTTCTATTTTTAGACCTAATGACCTAGTTTTTGCCCGCAGCTGACCTAGTTTCGAACTTGACCTAGATATCATCAAGATGAATATTCAGACCAACTTTCATACAGATCCCATGAAAATTATGGCCTCTAGAGAGGTCACAAGGTTTTTCTATTATTTGACCTACTGACCTAGTTTTTGAAGGCACGTGACCCAGTTTCGAACCTGACCTAGATATCATCAAGATGAACATTCTGACCAATTTTCATGAAGATCATGTGAAAAATATGGCCTCTAGAGAGGTCACAAGGTTTTTCTATTTTTAGACCTACTGACCTAGTTTTTGACCGCACGTGACCCAGTTTCGAACTTGACCTAGATATCATCAAGATGAACATTCTGACCAACTTTCATAAAGATCCCATGAAAAATGTGACCTCTAGAGAGGTCACAAGCAAAAGTTTACGCACGGACGCACGACGGACGACGGACGCTGCACGATCACAAAAGCTCACACTGTCACTTTGTGACATGTGAGCTAAAAACCCCGGTGTCTTTCTTTGCAAAGTACTCGATATATTTAAATAGTAACCACATGATCTTGTACGTAAATAATGATGACGAAATCCCATTATTTTGAGTTAGTAAACATCTGAAATTTGTTTCTTTAGGAAACGAACGAAAATAAAGCGATTGATTATGAGACACGGGATCCTCGGGCCCCCGGGACACCGTTAGTGTCGAACCCTGGGAAAGGTTTAAGCGACCTTTGACCTTTAGAACCCTAAATGATTATGGGTCATCTGCTGGTCATGAACAACCTCCCTATTAAATTTCGTGATCCTAGTCCCAAGTGTTCTGAAGTTATTGTCCGAAAAACATTTAAGTGTTCTAGGCCACTGTGACCTTGACCTGTGACCTGCTGACCTCAAAATTATTAGGGGTCATCTGCTGGTCATAACCAACCTTCCAATCATTTTTCATGATCCTAGACCCAAGCATTCTCAAGTTATCATCTGGAAACAGTTAAGCTGTTGCGAGTCACTGTGACCTTGACCTTTGACCTAATGATCCCAAACTTGAATCTGACCTGCATTTTCTGATGTTCCACCTGTAAACAAAAAGTTATTCAAATTCGTCAAGCTTTTCAAAAGTTATCATCCGAAAAACATTTAGCTGTTTTGAGTCTCTGACCTTGACCTTTTACCAACTGACCTACATCTGTGTACCAAAAGTTATTCAAATCGGTCAAACCTTTCAAGAGTTATCATCCGGAAACTGTTTAGCTGTTGTGAGTGACTGTGACCTTGACCATTGACCTACTGGCCCCAACATGGATAAAGACTGATACGATGGTCCTGAATCGCTCACCTGTCCCCACATGACCCAGATTTTAACTGAGTATGATGTCGTTTTTTCTATTATTTGACATAGTGACCTAGTTTTAGAGCTCATGTGACCCAGTTTTGAACTTGACCTACATCATCAAGATAAAAATTCTGACCATTTATACCCACTGACCTAGTTTTTGATTGCATGTGCTCCAGTTTCGAAATTTACCTAGATATCATGACGGTGAACATTCAGACCAATTTTCATGAAGCTCCATTGAAAAATATGGCCTCTAGAGAGGTCAAAAGGTTTTTCTATTTTTAGACCTACTGACCTAGTTTTTGACCGCAGTTGACCCAGTTTCGAATCTGACCTACATATCATCAAGATGAACACTCAGACCAACTTTCAAACAGATCTCATGAAAAATATGGCCTCTGGAGAGGTCACGTTTTCTATTATTTGACCTACTGACCTAGTTTTTTACGATAAGTGGCCCAGTTTTGAGCTTGGCCTAGATATCATCGAGTTGAACATTCTGACCAATTTTCATGAAGATCCATTCATAAGTATGGCCTCTAGAGAGGTCACAAGGTTTTTTCTATTTTTAGATATACTCACATAGTTTTTGATGGCAGTTGATGCAGTTTCGAACTTGACCTAGATATCATCAAGATGAACATTTAGACCAAATTTTATACAGATCCCAAGAAAAATATGGCCTCTAAAGAGGTCACAAGGTTTTTTTTATTATCTGACCTACTGACCTAGTTTTTTATCGCATCTGACCCAGTTTCAAACCTGACCTAGACATCATCAAAGTGAACATTCCGACTAACTTTCATGTAGATCCATTGAAAAGAATGGCCTCTAGAAAAGTCATAAGGTTTTTCTATTTTTAGACCTAGTGACCTAGTTTTGGACCACATGTGACCCAGTTCCAAACTTTATCTAGATATCAGCAAGATGAACATTCTGACCAACTTTCATAAAGATCCCATGAAAAATGGGCAAAAATGCTCTGGAAAAGCTTCAATCTGGCTTTTGTCCTCCAACTGTGACCTTGACCTTTGAGATAGGAACATCGGGTCTGTGTATGATATGCCCCCTCATTGACTTCAACATTCATGCCAAATATAAACAAATTTGGTCCATGCATGTCAAAGTTATGGTCTGCACAAACTGCAATTTCACCTGACCTCAAACTGTCACCTTGACCTTTGAGAAAGGAACATGGGGTTGGTGCATGACATGCCTTCTCATTGAGGTAAACATTCCTGCCAAATATAAACAAGATTGGTCTATGCATGTCAAAATTATGGTCCAGACAAAATTTGATGGACGGACGCTTGCACACATGACGACTATATCAAGCTCACTGCAAGCGGGCTCAATAATGAAAATGTAAAAAATGGATTTGCCACTTTGAAATCAAAAACAGATCTTTCAATGCGTCTCAAAGTTATGGCCTAAGGCTTATATTATCACTGACCCCTAAGTATGACCCTGAGCTTGGCTTTGCAAGTGACATTCTGTCTCAATGAGGCAAACATTTACACCAAATAAAACCAAGGTAGTCTGAATGACAGTTAAATCCCTTGCCATTGATATGGATAGTGAAATAGTAAACCTTTGACCTTGAGCTGTGCTCTTGACCTTGATCTGACATGGCTGACCCATGAATTCTGCACATCATCTTGATGAGGTTATCTTTTAACTCGTGTTTCATGAAAATCCTTTTAGGGGTTTAGAAGATACAGAGCTCATACATTTGACTTTAAGTTGTGACCTTGACCTTGAGTTGACATGGCCGAGTCATGTGTTCTTGATTAGGTGATCACTTGACCCAAGTTTGATGAAAATCCTTCAAGGGGTATAGGAGATACAGAGTGGACACAAAATGGAAGGCTCAAACCGTAGACACCAAGTTGTGATCTTGACCTTGAGCGGGCATGGCTGACTCATATTTTCTAAACATTGTCTTAAATAGGTGATCATTTGACCAAGGTTTTATATGAATCCTTCAAGGGGATTAGGAGATACAGAGCGGACACAATATGGAAGGCTAAAACCTTTTACCTGGAGTTGTGAACTTGACCTTGAGCAAATATAGCTGACTCATGGGTTCAGTTCATTGTCTTGATGAGGTGAGCATTTGAACAAAGTTTCATGAAAATCCTTAAGGGGTTTAGAAGAACAAAATGGAAGGCTCTAACCTTTGACCAAGAGTTATGACCTTGACCTTGAACCAACATGGCTGACTCATGTGTTCTGTACATTGTCTTGATTAGAAGATCATTTGATCAAAGTTTCATGATTATCCTTCTAGGGTTTAGGAGATACAGAGCGCACACGAAATAAAAGACTCAAACCTTTGACCTTGAGTTGTGACCTTGACCTTGAGCCAATATGGCTGACTAAGCAGTTCTGCACATCATCTTGATGAGGTGATCCTTCAAGGGGTTTACAAGAAACAGAGCCGACACAAAATGGAAGGCTCAAACTTTTGACCTTGTGACTGTGACCTTGAACTGACATGGCTGACTTATGGGTTCTGTACATAGTCTTGATGAAGTGATCATTTGACTCAAGGTTCATGAAAATCCTTCAAGGGGTTTAGGAGATACAGAGCAGACACAAAATGTTACGGAAGGACAGAAGGAAGCAAGGATCAACAGAGACCATTCCTATAACCCCCCACCACTCGTGGCGGGGGATTAATCAGATTGTTTTATTTATTTTGTTAGGTTTAACGTCGCACCGACACAATTTTAGGTCATATGGCGACTTTAATACGATTGCTTTATGCATGGTAAAAGTTACAGAATGGTCAAGCATTAAAGTAACCTTTGATTCCTAAGTGTGGCCTTGACATTTGAAGCAGGGACCTGTGGTTTGCAACGAACACTTAGCTTCATGGAGGTGAAAATTTATGCCAAACAGAAAAAGACTGCTCCATACTTATCTAAGCAGAGTTACGAGAAGTTATTTGTATGGACAAACAAAACTGAACAGACACAATAACAGACAAATACAGAACAGTCATCTGGATGACTATGTCTTCGCTTCAGCAGGCAGGTGTGACAAACATCCTTGTCCCCTAGTTTCCATGTTATGTTATTCAAAACAAGAGCTGTCCATAAGACAGCCAATGCTTGACTTTTTAAATTGTTGTCACAATGAAATCTTACACAGTCTAAAGGAATTTGCTTGACAGTAACACAACACTGCTGTGAAGATAGTCCAGTGATTTCTAAGGTGGAGATTTAAAAGTTTTGACATAGTAAGAAGAAACTTCCACCATCCCCTTGCAGCCATATCACTTTAAGAAATTTTGTAGAGTGTAACCAAAGGAACATTGCTGTGAAACTAGAAGATGCTTTTGTAAAAAGTCACATGTCTCCCCCACTGTATAGTCGTATATGCAAGAAGTCAATAGAGGACAAGAGCGAAAGTCAAAGAGACACTGATGGTTGACTGCAATAGGGATCACCTATTTGGCATGTCCAATCATCCACTAAGTTTCAACATTCTGGGCCTAGTGGTTCTCAAGTTATGAACTGGATACGGTTTTCCATGTTTGGGCTGCTGTGACCTTGACCTTTGATCAAATGACCTCAAAATCATTTGGGGGTCATCTACTCTGCATCTCCAATTATCCTATTAAGTTTCAACATTCTGAGTCAAGTGGTTCCCAAGTTATTGATTGGAAAGAGTTTTCTATGTTCAGCCCCTGTGACCTTGACCTTTGAAGGAATGACTTCCAAAAACAAAATGGGTCACCTACTCTGTTATTCCTATCTCTCTATGAAGTTTGAAGGCTCTAGGTCAAATGGTTCTGAAGTTATAAACCAGAAATGATTTTCAATCTTCTATCCGTTGCGACCTTGAACTTTAAAAGAGTTACCTTCAAATCAATAGGGGACAGCTCCTCCGCATGATCAATCATCCTATGAAGTTTCAACATTCTGGGTCAAGTGGTTCTCAAGTTACTGACCAGAAATTATTTTCCTTGATTTCTCTGTGACCTTGACCTTTAACGCAGTGACCCAAAAATCAATATGGGTCATCTACTTTGCATAACCAATCATCGTATGAAGTTGCAACATTCTGGGTCAAGTGGTTCTCAAATGGTTTTCCGTGTTCAGACCCCTGTAACCTTGAACTTTAACTGAGTGACCCTAAAATCAATAGGGATCATCTACTCTGCATGTCCAAACATCCTATTAAATTTCAACATTCTGGGTCAAGTGGTTCTCAAGCTATTGATTGGAAATGGTTTTTCATGTTCAGGCCCCTGTGACCTTGACCTTTTAGAGTGATTCCAAAATCAATAGTGGTCATCTACTATGCATGACCAATCATCTTATGAAGTTTCAACATTCTGGGTAAAGTGGTTCTCAAGTTACTGACTGCAAATTGTTTTCCTTGTTCTGGCCACTGTTATCTTGAAATTTAACACAGTGACCCCAAAATCGATAGGGGTCATCTACTCTGCATGTCCAATCATCCTATGAAGTTTCAACATTCTGGGTCAAGTGGTTCTCAAGTTATTGATTGGAAATGGTTTTCCATGTTCAGGCCTCTGTGACCTTGACCTTTGACAGAGTGACCCCAAAAACAATAGGGGTCATCTACTCCATAAGTCCTGCCACCCTATGAAGTCTGAAGGTTCTATGTCAAATGGTTCCCCAGTTATTGATCGGAAATGAAGTGTGACATACGGATGGATGGACAGGGCAAAAACAATATTCTTCCCCGGAGGGGGGAGACATAACTAGAACTGTCACAGGAGTGACTCATACCCCCACCATACGGTCTTGTCACAGAAGAATGGCAACCATAAGGAATCTTAAAAATACTTTGGAGTACTTCATCCTGGGCTTCCACATATAAGTAATACTTCTATAATACTAGTATAGTAATACTAGTAAATATATTAAATCTCTAATATTAGAGATACACTAAAAGTGAATACAAAAAAGTGTCTTACCGACCCATGTTACCATGGAAAAATGTTTTTACTTTTTACATAGGACTTATAATAAAAAAGTTAGAAAAATACCTAAAATATTGAAAATCTAAAAACAGGATATCTAAAAATAAGACTAATTCCTGGAATTTAAGGGGAAGAAACTCAGTACAAAGGTTAAAAAAGGTTACTTTCCTTTGGCTCTAAGCCAATCAGAATGAGATATAGTGAAAATACATCAAAATTAACCTTAAATTCTAGGTAAAAGGGGACACAATTCAAGAACAAGAGGACCATGATGGTCCTGAATCGCTCACCTCTTCCCACATGACCCAGTTTTGTGTATGACGTCGTTTTTCTATTATTTGACATAGTGACCTAGTTTTTCAGCTTATGTGACCCAGTTTTGAACTTGACCTAGATATTATCAAGATAAAAATTCTGACCAATTTTCATGAAGATCCATTGAAAAATATGGTCTCTAGAGAGGTCACAAGGTTTTTCCATTATTTAACCTATTGACCTAGTTTTCGAAGGTACGTGACCCTGTTTTGACCTTTATCTAGATATCATCAAGGTGAACATTCTCACTATTTTCATGAAGATCTCATGAAAAACATGGCCTCTAGAGAGGTCACAATGTTTTTCTATCTTTATACCTACTGGCCTAGTTTTTGACCGCACATGACCCAGTTTCGAAACTGACCTAGATATCATCAAGGTGAACATTCAGATCAATTTTCATGAAGATCCATTGAAAAATATGGCCTCTAGAGAGGTCAAAAATTTTAATAATTTTAGACCTACTGACCTAGTTTTTGACCGCAGTTGACCCAGTTTCAAACTTGACCTAGATATCATCAAGCTGAACATTCAGACCAACTTTCATACAGATCCTATGAAAAGTATGGCCTTTAGAGAGGTCACAAGGTTTTTTTATTATTTGACCTACTGACCTAGTTTTTTAAGGCACGAGACCCAGTTTCAAACTTGATCTAGATATCATCAAGGTGAACATTCTGACCAATTTTTATGGAGATCCATTCACAAGTATGGCCTCTAGAGAGGTCACAAGGTTTTTCTATTTTTAGACCTACTGACCTAGTTTTTGACCGCACATGACCCTGTTTCGAAATTGACCTAGATATCATCAAGATGAACATTCAGACCAATTTTCATACAGATCCCATGAAAAATATGGCCTTTAGAGAGGTCACAAAGTTTTTCCATTATCTGACCTACTGACCTAGTTTTTGATGGCACGTGACCCACTTTCGAACTTGACCTAGATATCATCAAGACGAACATTCAGACCAACTTTCATACAGATCCCATGAAAAATATGGCCTCTAGAGAGGTCACAAGGTTTTTCTATTATTTGACCTACTGACCTAGTTTTTGAAGGCACGTGACCCACTTTCGAACTTGACCTAGATATCATCAAGGTGAACATTCTGACCAATTTTCATGAAGATCTCATGAAATATATGGCCTCTAGAGAGGTCACAAACTTTTTCTATTTTTAGACCTACTGACCTAGTTTTTGACCGGACGTGACCCAGTTTCAAACTTGACCTAGATATCATCAAGATGAACTTTCAGACCAACTTTCATACAGATCCCATGAAAAATATGGCCTTTAGAGAGGTCACAAGGTTTTTCTATTATTTGACCTACTGACCTAGTTTTTGACGGCATGTGACCCAGTTTCGAACTTGATCTAGATATCATCATGGTGAATGTTCTGATCAATTTTCATGAAGATCCCATGAAAAATATGGCCTCTAGAGAGGTCACAAGGTTTTTCTATTTTTAGACCTACTGACCTAGTTTTTGATGGCACGTGATCCAGTTTCGAACTTGACCTAGATATCATCAAGGTGAATGTTCTGACCAATTTTCATGAAGATCTTGTGAAATATATGGCCTCTAGAGAGGTCACAAGGTTTTTTTATTTTTAGACCTACTGACCTAGTTTTTTATGGCACGTGACCCAGTTTCAAACTTGACCTAGATATCATCAAGGTGAACATTCTGAGCAATTTTCA
The DNA here is from genome assembly GCF_021730395.1 of Mercenaria mercenaria. Classification (NCBI taxonomy): domain Eukaryota; kingdom Metazoa; phylum Mollusca; class Bivalvia; order Venerida; family Veneridae; genus Mercenaria; species Mercenaria mercenaria. The sequence goes on from NC_069362.1 coordinate 36,515,218, forward strand.
TGAAGATCTTGTGAAATATATGGCCTCTAGAGAGGTCACAAGGTTTTTCTATTTTTAGACCTACTGACCTAGCTTTTGATGGCACGTGACCCAGTTTCGAACTTGACCTAGATATCATCAAGATGAACATTCTGACCAATTTTCATAAAGATCCCATGAAAAATGTGACCTCTAGAGTGGTCACAAGCAAAAGTTTACGGACGGACGGACGGACGACGGACACCGCGCGATCACAAAAGCTCACCTTGTCACTTTGTGACAGGTGAGCTAAAAATAGTGTCAGAGTTATGCACCTTGTGTCACATGATGTGGGTGATGAGGTGGAACATGTATTTTAAGTTTGAATCAAATCCATTTGGTAATAACTGAGATAATAGATTTCGGGACGCGACGGGACAGGATGGGACGCGGCGGGACGCGACAAAACTGACTCCTATATACCCCCCTCAAACATGTTTGGTGGGGGTATAATTATTTTGAAATCAGCTTTATGGTATAGGATGTAATGTTATTTTAAGGACTTTCTTCTGCCAGACAGATGTACTACAGACATTTAATAATCCCAACATCTCTGCATGAGTTCTTCATGCCCAAGTGAGCTAAAAATATATTATTTCTTTCTATGCATTACTAGAGCTATCACAAAAGGGGATTAATACCCCAACAACTACTCTGAAACAGAGAAAGTGAAACTGTATGATTATGAACTTTGATCTACAAGTGTAACCTGGACCTTGAACCTGGCAACCAATGTGCTCTCGGCATGTCCTCTTAATGAGGTTAACAATGCATATTAGTTTAAACAAGTGAATGAAGTATTGCCATGCAATACAAAGTCCCCTACTGGAAGGCACCTAATTTTCTCTACTACAGTATAACATAATGAACTGATATCTGTCAATGTTGTATAAACAATATTGTACTATATATACAATATGCTATAACAAAACACTTGGATTAAAATTTATATATATAAAAACCTATAGTTGTTTTCATATTGAATTTTTTTGGCTGATTATAAAAATGTTATCATGTAAGTTATTTATAGTAACAACAAAGGGAAGAAAAAAAAAAAAAAAAAAAAAAAAAAAAATCTATATAATATAAGTCCACAAGAAACTCTTTACCAGGTAGAGATAGGTCAAAATACACCTAAAAATTGGATGTAACATGCATGCTGTACCACAGAAAAGTGGTCTCGATTTTTCTCTACTGCCAGTAATAAAAAAGTTACAATAAATTCTATTTATAGTAACAACAAAGGGACGTAATTCTAAAAACAAGGGTGCCTCATGGTGGTGAACATTTGGTCCAAGTTACATCAAAATCCCTCCATGCATGAAGAAGAAATGTTCCGTACAAAGTCATTCTTGAATTTGACCTTTGACCTCTAAATATGACCTTGACCTTAGACCTAGGGACCTGGTTCTTGCACATGACATGTTGTCTCATCCAGGGGAATATTTGTGCCAACTGATATCTAAATCCTGCTTTGCATGACAAAGTTATAGACCGGACAGGAAAAAAATCCTCTTGACCTTTGATCTCAAAGTGTGACCTTGACCTTTAAGCTAGGGTACTGGGTGTTGCGCATGACACGTCGTCTCATCATGGGAAACATTTATGCCAAGTAATATTGTAATCCCTTGATGGATGACAGAGTTCTGGATCGGACAGGGAAAAAACCTTATTGACCTTTGACCCCCAATTGTGACCTTGACCTTTGAGCTAGGGGTCTGGGATTTGCGCACGACACGTCATCTCATCATGGGGAACACTTGTGCTAAGTGATATTAAAATTCCTTAATGAATGTCAGAGTTATGGACCGGACACGAAACAGACCCTGTTCATGCTATGTTAACATTTGACTGCTAAGTGTGACCTTGACCTTTGAGCTAGGGGTTTGAAAGTTGTGCATGACACATCATCTTATTATGAGGTACATTTGTGCCAAGTAATATTAAGATCCCTTCATAGATGGGAGAGTTATGGACCGGACAGGAAAAAAGCCTTGTTGACCTTTGACCTCAAATTGTGACCTTGACCTTTAAGCTAGGTGTCTAGGTTTTGCGCATGACACGTCGTCTTCCCATGGGGAACATTTGTGCCAAGTAATATTAAAATCTCTTCATGGATGGGAGAGTTATGGACCGGACAGGAAAAAAGCCCTGTTGACCTTTGACCTCCAACTGTGACCTTGACCTTTGAGCTAGGGGTCCGGGTTTTGCGCATGACACGTCGTCTCATCATGGGGAACATTTATGCCAAGTAATATTAAAATCCCTTCATGGATGGGAGAGTTATGGACCGGACAGGAAAAAAGCCCTGTTGACCTTTGACCTCAAATTGTGACCTTGACCTTTGAGCTAGGGGTCCGGGTTTTGCGCATGACACGTCGTCTCATCATGGGGAACATTTGTGCCAAGTAATATTAAAATCCCTTCATGGATGACAGAGTTATGGACCGGACACGAAATTGCGGACGGACGGACGGACGGACAGACGGACGGACGGACAGACGGACGGACGGAATGACGGAAAAGCGCATTCCTATAGTCCCCGAAACTGGTTTTCAACCAGTAGGGGACTAATAAGAAAAGACAGCTAAATCCCCCCTCATTGCTATGGGTAGTTAAAGGGTAAACATTTGAACCTGAGCTGTGACTTTGACCTTGAACAGACATGGCTGACTCATGAATTCTGCAAATCATCTTCATGAGGTGATCATTTGACCCAAGTTATATAAAATTCTTTCAAGGGGTTTAGGTGATATAGAGCAGACACAAAATGGAAGGCTAAAACATTTGACCTTGAGTTGTGACCTTGATCTTGAGCGACATGGCTGACTGATGAGTTCTGCACATTGTCTTGGATAGGTGATCATTTGACCCAGGTTACATATGAATCCTTTAAGGGGATTAGGAGATACAGAGTGGGGACAAAACAGAAGGCTCAAACCTTTGACCCTCAGTTCTGACCTTGACTTTGAACCAACATTAGTTCTACACATCGCCATGATAAAGTGATTATTTGACCTAGGTTTGATGAAAAATTTTCAAGAGGTTTAGGAAATACAGAGAAGACACAAAATGGAAGGCTAAAACCTTTGACCTTGACCTTGAGCTGTCAAGGCTGACTCATGGGTTCTGCATATAGTCTTAATGAGGTGATCATTTGACCAAAGTTTCATGAAAATCCTTCAAGGAGTTTGAAAGATATGACGTGGTTATGAAAGTGTTACCAACAGACAGACGGAGACCATTCCTATATTACCCCACTGCTTGTGACTGGGGATTAAAAATGTGCACATTGTCTTGATCAGTTTTACAAGCAGAGTGAGTGTAACCGGTTTCGCACTGTACGCGGTTTCGCACACCCAGTAAATTCATGTACTTTGTGAGAATAAAGCAGAAAATTCAACAATTCTTTGTTATTATTTCACGAAACTGAGTTATTCCCTACATAATTTGACACAAGTGGTCCTTCCCCACTGGAGCCTCGTTCTGGTAAGTGTAGATGAAAACAACAATATCAATGGAGACCGGTAGGTCAGCTAAAAACTAGAACTGTCACAGGAGTGACTCATACCCCCACCATACGGTCTTGTCACAGAAGAATGGCAACCATAAGAAATCTTAAAAATACTTAGTCTTTGGAGTACTTCATCCTGGGCTTCCACATATAAGTAATACTAGTATAATACTAGTATAGTAATACTAGTAAATATATTAAATCTCTAATATTAGAGATACACTAAAAGTGAATACAAAAAAGTGTCTTACCGACCCATGTTACCACAGAAAAATGTATTTACTTTTTACATAGGACTTATAATAAACAAGAGGACCATGATGGTCCTGAATCGCTCACCTCTTCCCACATGACCCAGTTTTGAGTATGACATTGTTTTTTCTATTATTTGACATAGTGACCTAGTTTTTGAGCTCATGTGACCCAGTTTTGAACTTGACCAAGATATTATCAAGATAAAAATTCTGACCAATTTTCATGAAGATCCATTGAAAAATATGGTCTCTAGAGAGGTCAAAAGATTTTAATAATTTTAGACCTACTGACCTAGTTTTTGACCGCAGTTGACCCAGTTTCAAACTTAAACTAGAAATCATCAAGATGAACATTCAAACCAACTTTCATACAGATCCCATGTAAAGTATGGCCTCTAGAGAGGTCACAAAGTTTTTTTATTATCTGACCTACTGACCTAGTTTTTTAAGGCACGTGACCCAGTTTCAAACTTGACCTAGATATCATCAAGGTGAACATTCTGACCAATTTTTATGGATATCCATTCACAAGTATGGTCTCTAGAGAGGTCACAAGGTTTTTCTATTTTTAGACCTACTGACCTAGTTTTTGACCGCACATGAACCTCTTTCGAACTTGACCTAGATATCATCAAGATGAACATTCAGACCAATTTTCATACAGATCCCATGAAAAATATGGCCTTTAGAGAGGTCACAAGGTTTTTCTATTATTTGACCTACTGACCTAGTTTTTGACGGCATGTGACCCACTTTCAAACTTGACCTAGATATCATCAAGATGAACATTCAGACCAATTTTCATACAGATCCCATGAAAAATATGGCCTTTAGAGATGTCACAAGGTTTTTCTATTATTTGACCTACTGACCTAGTTTTTGATGGCACGTGACCCACTTTCAAACTTGACCTAGATATCATCAAGATGAACATTCAGACCAATTTTCATACAGATCCCATGAAAAATATGGCCTCTAGAGAGGTCACAAGGTTTTTCTATTATTTGACCTACTGACCTAGTTTTTGAAGGCACGTGACCCACTTTCGAACTGGACCTAGATATCATCAAGGTGAACATTCTGACCAATTTTTATGAAGATCTCATGAAATATATGGCCTCTAGAGAGGTCACAAGGTTTTTCTATTTTTAGACCTACTGACCTAGTTTTTGACCGCACATGACCCTGTTTCGAACTTGACCTAGATATCATCAAGATGAACATTCAGACCAACTTTCAAACAGATCCCATGAAAAATATGGCCTCTAGAGAGGTCACAAGGTTTTTCTATTATTTGACCTACTGACCTAGTTTTTGAAGGCACGTGACCCAGTTTCGAACTTGACCTAGATATTATCAAGGTGAACGTTCTGAGCAATTTTCATGAAGATCCCATGAAAAATATGGCCTCTAGAGAGGTCACAAGGTTTTTCTATTTTTAGACCTACTGACCTAGTTTTTGATGGCACGTGATCCAGTTTCGAACTTAACCTAGATATCATCAAGATAAACATTCTGACCAAGTTTCATGAAGATCTTGTGAAATATATGGCCTCTAGAGAGGTCACAAGGTTTCTCTATTTTTAGACCTACTGACCTAGTTTTTGACGGCACGTGACCCAGTTTCGAACTTGACCTAGATATCATCAAGATGAACATTCTGACCAATTTTCATAAAGATCCCATGAAAAATGTGACCTCTAGAGTGGTCACAAGCAAAAGTTTACGGACGGACGGACGCACGAACGGACGAACGGACGGACGGACGCACGGACGGACGACGGACGACGGACACCGCGCGATCACAAAAGCTCACCTTGTCACTTTGTGACAGGTGAGCTAAAAAGTTTTAAAATACCTAAAATATTGAAAATCTAAAAATAGGATTTCTAAAAATAGACTAATTCCTGGAATTTAAGGGGAAGAAACTCAGTACAAAAGTTAAAAAAAGGTTACTTCCCTTTGGCTCTAAGCCAATCAGAATGAGATATAGTGAAAATACATCAAAATTAACCTTTAATTCTAGGTAAAAGGGGACACAATTCAAGAAAAAATAGAGTCAGAGTTATGCACCTTGTGTCACATGATGTGGGTGATGAGATGGAACATCTATTTTAAGTCTGAATCAAATCCATTCAGTAGTAACTGAGATATAGTGAAAATACATCAAAATTTACCTTAAATTCTAAGTAAAAAGGGGCATAATTCATGAAAAATTGGTGTCAGAGTTATGCACCTTGTGTCACATGATGTGGGTGATGAGGTGGAACATCTATTTTAAGTTTGCATCAAATTCATTTTGTAATAACTGAGATAGAGTGAAAATACATCAAAATCAATCCAAATGTAAAGTAAAAGGGGACATAATTCATAAAAAATTACGTCAGAGTTAAGCACCTTATGTCACATGATCTGGGTGATGAGGTGGAACAACTATTTTAAGTTTGAATCAAATCCATTTAGTAATAACTGAGATATAGTGAAAATACAACAAAATTAACCTTAAATTCTAAGTAAAAGGGGACATAATTCATGAAAACTTGGTGTCAGAGTTATGCACCTTGTGTCACATGATGTTGGCACATGATGTGGGTGATGAAGTGGAACATCTATTTTAAGTTTGAATCAAATCCATTCAGTAGTAACTGAGATATAGTGAAAATACATCAAAATCAACCTTAAATTCTAAGTAAAAAGGGGCATAATTCATAAAAAATTGGTGTCAGAGTTATGCACCTTGTGTCACATGATGTGGGTGATGAGGTGGAACATCTATTTTAAGTTTGAATCAAATCCATTTAGTAATAACTGAGATATAGTGAAAATACAACAAAATTAACCTTAAATTCTAAGTAAAAGGGGACATAATTCATGAAAACTTGGTGTCAAGAGTTATGCACCTTGTGTCAAATGATGTGGATGATTAAGTGGAACATGTATTTTAAGTTTGAATCAAATCCATTTGGTAATAAATGAGATAATAGATTTCGGGACGGGACGGGACGCGACGGGACGCGACAAAACTGACTCCTATATACCCCCCTCAAACATGTTTGGTGGGGGTATAAATATTAAGTTTCATGAAAATAATGACTATGCAAACAACAACAAGGTGCAAAACAAGAGCTGTCGGAGGACAGCAACGCTCGACTATTCAACAGCCTTGTCAATTGAATGAATACAAAAGTTGAAAAAGGGGCATAATTTTGTAAAATGCAAAGTAGAGGTATTGAACCTCTGTACTGCATGTCATATCATGACAGTGAACAAGTGTGTGAAGTTTCAATCCTTTCCAATTTGTGGATACTGAGATACCAGCTTACCTACAAAATCTTAACAAAAAACTGCTAAGTCAAAGGGGCATAATTTTGTAAAAATGCCAAGTAGAGTTATGGGATCTTCACAGTGCATGTTAGATCATGACAGTGAACAAGTGTGTGAAGTTTCAATCCATTCCAATTAGTGGATACTGAGATATCAGATTACATACAAAAATTTAACCAAAAACTGCTTAGTCGAAAAAGGGGCATAATTTTGAAAAAAAAAGAGAGTAGAGTTATGGGACTTGCTTAGTGCATGTCAGATCATGATAGTGAACAAGTATGTGAAGTTTCAATCCATTCCCATTAGTAAGTACTGAGATACCAGCTTACATACAAAACCTTAACCAAAAATTTCTAAGTCGAAAAAGGGGCATAATTTTGTAAAAAAGCAAAATAGAGTTATGGAACCTGTGCAATGTAGATCAGTTCATCACAGTGAATAAGTGTGTGAAGTTTCAATCCATTCCCACAAGTGGTTACTGAGTTACCAGCTTACATACAAAACCTTAACCAAAAATTTCTAAGTCGAAAAAGGGGCATAATTTTGTAAAAAAGCAAAATAGAGTTATGGAACCTGTGCAATGTAAGTCAGTTTGTCACAGTGAATAAGTGTGTGAAGTTTCAATCCATTCCCACAAGTGGTTACTGAGATACCAGCTTACATACAAAACCTTAACCAAAATCGGGACGCAGACGCGGACGTCGACACCGACGCCGACGCATGGGCGAGTGCAATAGCTCACTATTCTATGAATAGTCGAGCTAATAAATTGAAAAATTCACTATTTCATCATACAGGAAAGTATTTACTGACTACTTTACTTAAATGAAAAATATTTCAACAGGAATTGAAGTTCTCCCAACCTGCAAAATGCCTTCAACTTGATTGTTTGCTTTACGTTTTTATTAAAACAGATAACTTAATCGAATAATTAGACTTGTGGGGGTCTTTTGTGATTCAGCAGCTTCTATTGTTTTATTTTTGTTTCATGTATTCAGTTGTTTTAGCCTTTTCTGCTTTTAGAAGTAAAAACCTAGCTTTCACTTTCTTAACAATGTTTTAGAAAATATTAAGTGGACATAAAGTTAAGCTATATCCCATCTGACCTGTGAGACCCTAACCTTGAACCAAGTGACCTGGGCTGTACACTCTGCGCATCGTCTTGATAAGGTAATAATTGATGTTAGATTTTTGGAAATCCTCAAAGCAGTTTAGAAAATACGGAGCAGACACAAATTTAAACTATTTGGTCTTTAACATTTATGTGTGACCTTGACCTTGGAACTAGTGGCCTTGATAACATGAACATCGTCATGATGCAGTTAACAACTGATGCTTGTTTTATTAAAATCTTACAAGCAGTTAAGAGGATATATTGGACAGAAATGTGTGACTCCAATATGCATCCCACACCACCAATGTTGTACTTTATATCTTTGTGAATAATTAGTTGAGCTCACCAAAGAGATCAATGTAGACTTCCTGTAGATTATGTACACTGCAGAACTGATTGAGCTCATGATGTATTTTGTTATAGATGAGAGTTTTGTCATAGTCTGCTGTGTAATTCTTCACCATATCGTGCACTGCACTCTCAGCCAGCTTGTTCACTACCTCAACACGGTCAAAATATATAATAACACCACCGCTGAAAATATGGATAGAATATTTCATCTCCTTTTTGTATATATGAAATAAAAATTGCAATCATTTTCAATACAGACATTTTTGCAAGACATTGACTGAACCGTAACAGACAAACTTACAGATATATACTATGCTTCAGTAACCTACCATTAGTATAAAAATATCTTTTTGCAAGTGTTTCATTATTATCATCCAAAACTGTAAAGGGCACGATGAAAAAAAACAAAAACTATATGATATATCATTTTTATTTTGAGAATCCTATGACTTGTGAGTTATTTACTTATCTAGAAAAAAAACTTGATTTTAAGCATTAACTTCATTCATTACAATCAGTTATATATTCAATTTCATAAATGATCTGTCAACTGAAGGAGTACACCATTTCTAAAGACTTTTCAATTTTACCTTGTTCCACATGGCACATTTTTCACCTCATCTGTCTGTAAAGTTGTCTGAAAAAGTAAGATATAACTAGAAAATGCTTTTGTAAAAAAGCGCATGTCTCCCCCAATGCAAAGTCCTATAGGCAAGAAGTTAATAGGGGTCAGGAGCGAAAGTCAAAGAGACACTGATGGTTGGCTGCAATAGGGATCATCTACTTGGCATGTCCAGTCATCCCGCTAAATTTCAACACTCTTGGCCTAGTGGTTCTCAAGTCACTGTTCAGGCTCCTGTGACCTTGACCTTTGATCAAGTGACCTCAAAATAAGTAGGGGTCATCTACTCTGCATGTCCAATCATCCTATTAAGTTTCAACATTGTAGGTCAAGTGGTTCTCAAGTTATTTCCAAAAAAATGATTTTACATGAACAGGCCACTGTGACCTTGACCTTTAATAGACTGACCCCAAAATCAATAGGGGTCATCTACTCTGCATGTTCAATCATCCTATGAAGTTTCAACATTCTGGGTCAAGTGGTTCTCAAGTTATTGATATGAACTGGTTATCAATGTTCAGGCCTCTGTGACCTTGACCTTTAACGGAGTGACCCCAAAAACATTAGGGGTCATTTACTCTGCATGAACAATCATCCTATGAAGTTTCAACATTCTGGGTCAAGAGGTTCTCAAGTTATTGATTGGAAATGGTTTTCCATGTTCAGGCCCCTGTGGCCTTGACCTTTAACAGAGTCACCCTAAAATCGTTAGGGGTCATCTACTCTGCATGACCAATCATCCTATGAAGTTTCATCATTCTGGGTCAAGTGGTTCTCAAGTTACTGACCGGAAATGGTTTTCAATGTTCAGGCCCCTGTGACCTTGACCTTTCACAGAGTGACCCCAAAATTGTTAGGGGTCATCTACTCTGCATGAGCAATCATCCTATTAAGTTTCAACATTCTGGGTCAAGTGGTTCTCAAGTTACTGACCGGAAATGGTTTTCAATGTTCAGGCCCCTGTGACCTTGACCTTTCACAGAGTGACCCCAAAATTGTTAGGGGTCATCTACTCTGCATGAGCAATCATCCTATTAAGTTTCAACATTCTGGGTCAAGTGGTTCTCAAGTTACTGACCGGAAATGGTTTTCAATGTTCAGGCCCCTGTGACCTTGACCTTTAATGGAGTGACCCCAAAATCAATAGGGGTCATATACTTTGCATGTACAATCATCCTATGAAGTTTCAACATTCTGGGTTAAGTCGTTCTCTAGTTATTGATCGGAATGGTTTTCAATGTTCAGGCCCCTGTGTCCTTGACCTTTGATGGAGTGACCCCAAAATCAATAGGGGTCATGTACTCTTCATTATCAATCATCCTATGAAGTTTCAACATTCTGGGTCAAGTGGTTCTCTAGTTATTGATCGGAAATGGTTTTCAATGTTCAGGCCCCTGTGACCTTGACCTTTGATGGAGTGACCCCAAAATCAATAGGGGTCATCTACTCTTCATGGCCAATCATCCTATGAAGTTTCAACATTCTGGGTCAAGTGGTTCTCTAGTTATTGATCGGAAATGGTTTTCAATGTTCAGGCCCCTGTGACCTTGACCTTTGACAGAGTGACCCCAAAATCAATAGGGGTCGTCTACTACAGCAGCCCTACAACCCTATGAAGTTTGAAGGTTCTAGGTCAAATGGTTCTCCAGTTATTGCTCGGAAATGAAGTGTGACGGACGGAGAGACGGAAGGACGGACGGACAGACAGACGGACGGACGGACGGACAGGGCAAAAACAATATGTCTCCTGGGGGAGACATAATTTCTAATTTTAGCATATATTTTGCAGTACATGAAAGCAGAATAAGTTCTAAATCTTTGTTAAATAGCTCAATTTAGAGACATTTTGTTCTAGGTTATAATTTTACAGAAGACAGAGAGAAGATTTTCAAATTCCATTAGCAAACAAAAGCTGTTTGTAAAACAAAAAATGCCCCCATGACAGCACATTCAATTTTCAGTCCCTAGATCACTATGGTCTTACCCTTTGACCCCAACACAACAAGAGCTATTTGTAAAACATATATGCACCCCATGATTGCCTGTTGGAGGCAAACAGGTACGTAATTTTGTATGACGTGTCCTTGACCTTTGACCAAATGACCTAATAAACATCAGGGGTTACTTACTGACTACAGGCAAAAATCAGAAAATAGACAGCCAAAGTGTTCTTAAATTATAGAGCAAAACCATTTATCAGTCTAGGTCAATGTGGCCTTGACCTTTGACCTACATGCCTCTAAAACAATAGGGTTTATCTTCTGACCAGAGGCAATCAACCTATGAAGTACAGACAACTGTAGACTAATGCATTCTTGAGTTACTGAGCTAAAACCATTTTCAGTTTTGAGGTCACTTTGACCTTAACTTTTTGACATACTGACCTTAAAACTATAGAAATAATCTACAGATCACAGGCAATCATCCTATGAGGTTTGAGCGCTGTAAATCTAAGCACTCTAGACAATGAGCAAAACAAGAAACCTTCTCTTTTTTGAAAGAAGGCTTAATAAAGACAGCTCTCTACTGTACAAATGAAGAAGTCAAAAGACTGCATTGAGATTGCAATGGTGAAAGGAACCATGAAATGTATCTTGGAGAACTCACATTTTTCATACATTTTACTAAACCCTGATAAGTCAACCACAAAGTCATATCCTAGTGACATCACATTGTTTGTACACTGGTACTTTTTGAAATTTTGTGATTATTGGAACCATGACTTACCTGAAAAATTATTAATGTAATAAAGAGAGCTGAATTTAGCTGAACACTTATGAATGCAGTGATGACAGTCACAGCTTATCTGAAAACTTACGAATGTAGTGATGAAGGGAGCCACAATTTACCTGAACACTGTGGAATGTAGTGATGAATGGAGCCACAATTTACCTAAACACTGTGGAATGTAGTGATGAAGGGAGCCACAATTTACCTGAATATTTCTGATGTACTGATGTAGGGAACCATGACTTACCTGAACACTTCTGAATGTAGTGATGATGGAAACCATTATTTACCTGAATATTTCTGATGTACTTATGTAGGGAACCATGACTTTCCTGAACACTTCTGAATGTAGTGATAAAGGGGACCAGGACTTACCTGAACACTTCTGAATGTAGTGATGAAGGGAACCAGGACTTTCCTGAACATTTCTGAATGTAGTGATAAAGGGAACCAGGACTTACCTCAACACTTCTGAATGTAGTGATGAAGGGAACCAGGACTTACCTCAACACTTCTGAATGTAGTGATGAAGGGAACCAGGACTTACCTCAACACTTCTGAATGTAGTGATGAAGGGAACCAGGACTTACCTGAACACTTCTGAATGTAGTGATGAAGGGAACCAGGACTTACCTGAACACTTCTGAATGTAGTAATAAAGGGAACCAGGACTTACCTGAACACTTCTGAATGTAGTGATGAAGGGAACCAGGACTTACCTGAATATTACTGATCTACTGATGAAGGGAACCATGACTTACCTGAACACTTCTGAACGTAGTGATGAAGGGAACCATGAAATGGTATCCTGGGGAACTCACACTGCTCAGCAATGCACCACCCTATTTACAATAAATTATCATAGTCACATAACTATTGCAGTATTACAAACTATATACAACTAAGAAGGCTGTTTTTTTTTGTTCTAGATTTGACCTCTTAGATATTTCATTGCACAGAGCTAAAAATTTTGACTTACTGGATATTTACACTGTATCATACAGACTCCTTCAGCAAAGAGCTAGGTAAGTACTTGCTGTCGAAACATCCAGACAGTCAAAATGTTTCATTCTGAGCAATGGTATATTCTCATCTAAGAATCAAATTACATAATACAGTACACCAGACCTTGATCTACACAGTCTTGAATAAAAGGTCTGTCTATGTTTTTGTCAAATTTAAGTATAGTACAGTAAAGTTCCACTATAAACACACCACTTGGAAGACTGATAAAAAGTCTTACTATCTTGACCCTACCTAATGAAGGTTTACCAAGAGTTGCTTCTCACAGAAATGAAAGAAATATTAATTAAATATACCTACATAGTTCAGTTTAATCATAAAATTGTGACCATTACAAAATTAACATTTCAAAACAAACAACAAAACACAACACAAAACATGTTTCTTTATCTTTCAGAATCTCTTTTTTCATCAAACTATGTAAAACCATGTAAGATGCATAGGAGAAAAAAATCTTAAAAGTTTTATTTCTGAGTAATCAATTTAAGAGATCTTGGTACTGAGCCTTCTACAAAGTTTAGTTGCAATCCCACTTGTAGTTGACTAGCAAAGCAGTCCATACAAACATCTCACAGCACAAATCAGTATCTCTGCTAACATTACTACTGTAAAATAATTTCTTTTCATGGTCGAAATAATTTTGAGGTTTTGGCAACAGCATTTTTATGGGGATATGAATGCCTGGATTTCAAATTTAAGAAAAAAGAATTGTTCTTGTTCATTCGGAATAAATTTCATTGATTTAACTCAACAAACCACAAAATATCATGCATTCACATTTTTAATAATCAAATTAGGCATGTCCTATTTGAATAGCAATTTATCTTTTTCCAAAGATATAGTAGATCTATAGTTGAAACTCAGTATCTCAAACTCAAAGTCCCATCAAATTCCATTCTTTAAATATGTAATTCAACTCCGGTTATGTCAAAATTTGACATTGAGACTCCGAATGTGTCGAAAGGGATTTGCAGTCCCGTCAATAAAATTCAAGCTGTGATGCTGACGAATCAAAGATGCGGCGATTATCAAAGTGAGATGATGCCATACTTGTTTGCATGTGCCATAATGATAATCGTTTGCTGTAAACATTAGATTTCTTTAATCAACGGTCATTTGTTTCTGAGACGTTATAAATGAAAATTGCTTTTAATTTAAACTAATGAATTAATTAGTTTGAACAGTTGGGATCTTTAATATGGATTAATTAGAGGCAATAGCCATAAGACTGTATAACTGAATATTGGTGTGTGACGTTTTTATGATGACTGATGCGCAAATGCCGGAAATGTTACCCGACGTACATGTATGTATATATTGTGTATTTCTGATTATGTTTACATGGAAATAAAATACTTTAAATTTATAATGATTTTGTGTTATGCTATGAAAGATTTATTGCAAGGTATATTGTATTTATAGTGTGCCCAATAGCAGGAGAAGGTGTTGGAACCAACTTTGTTTTCATCATTTCATCCATATATTACGTCCCTCCTCAAAACTTGAATTTCAGTTATCTCGAACCGAAAAGCATCGTCCCTTAAAATTCGAGATACCGAGTTTCGACTGTAATTAAATTTATGAGTCTCATGATGCAAATAAACCAAAATCTTTTGACAAGAATATAAATCAAGAAATTTGAATGGTGACTATCATGTCTGCTAATAAGCATACAACATAACAGTCTTAGAGAGTTTCAAACTTTGATACCAACTTGTATATTCTCCCGGCCTGTTTTGACCAATAACTTGAAAACTGCCTAAAACATTGCTTTATCAACTTTTACAAAAGCACAAATATTCAGAAATTCTTACCAAATCAAGAAAATTGTCAAACCAAATCAAGAAAATTGTCAAAATACAGTGTCGCAAACTTACCCGATAGTATACCCCAACATGACCTAGAAGAAAAGAAAAATATTTCATAGTAAGTTAATTTTGTGGAATCTTAAATGAGTCGTGCCATGAGAAAACCAACATAGTGGGTTTGCGACCAGCATGGATCCAGACCAGCCTGTGCATCTGCGCAGTCTGATCAGGATCCATGCTGTTCGCTTACAGTTTCTCAAATTCCAATAGGCTTTGAAAGCGAACAGCATGGATCCTGGCCAGACTGCGCGGATGCGCAGGCTGGTCTGGATCCATGCTGGTCGCAAACCCACTATGAAGTTTTCTCATGGCGTGGCTCAAATACTGTCAACAATCTAGAAAATAATGTGAATAGTTCTGCATACAACAGGATTATACTTTCAACAACTGATTGACTGGAAACAAGATTTGAGTACAGCCTAACTAGATGAAATAAGAACATGATCTGATCTCTTACAAACTGCATCTTCTGTAATAAATTCTGGTTTATATTTTATTTGATCTTTTTAATTTGAACTATTATCTCCATGGCTAGATAAACCATCAATACATATACAGTTTAACTTTGTTCACAGAAATTTGTCTAAGAGAACCAAAACTAAACATTATGCATTAGAAGTTTGCGTGGACCAAAGAACTAGAAGGCGTAAAAGAAAAATTGTTTGTTTCCGGTATCCCGACCTACCCTAAATTTTTGGCCCAACCTTATATGTTTTTATGGCCTTGAAGAATTTTTTTTTTCAACTTTTTAATAAAACTGCAAAACTGCACTTTTTATGCTTTAAACATGGTCAGTGACGTTAGAATCAACTTACTGATGCTCTAAAGGCATAACCGCCTTATCTGTATTCATTTTTTGACAAAAAAATTATTTCCGAAAAGTCTCACTTAATAAAAACAAGAGTGCCATGATGGCTCTATATCACTCACCAGAGTTGATCTTGCCTACTGACCAAGTTTCTGATCTTCAAACTTGACCTAGAGATGATCAAGACAAACATTCTGGCCAAGTTTCATAGAGATACTGTCATAAATGTGGCCTCTAGAGTGTTAGCAAGCTTTTCCTTTGATTTGACCTGGTGACCTAGTTTTTGACCCAATCTGAACCAGATCTGATCTTGACCTAAAGATCATCAAGATTAAAATTCTGACCAAATTTCATGAGGATATGTTCATAAATGTGGCCTCTAGAATGTTAACTAGCTTTTCCTTTGATTTGACCTGGTGACCTAGTTTTTGATCCTACCTGACCCAGAATTGAACTTGACCTAAAGATCATCAAGATTAACATTCTGACCAAGTTTCATTAAGATATGGTCATAAATGTGCCTCTAGAGTGTTAACTAACTTCTTGTTTGATTTGACCTGGTGACCTAGTTTTTGACCCCACATGACCCAGATTCAAGCCTGACCTAAAGATCATCAAGATTAACATTCTGACCAAGTTTCATGAAGATATAGTCATAAATGTGGCCTCTAGAGTGTTAACAGGCTTTTCCTTTGATTTTTTGACCTGGTGACCTAACTTTTTACCCTACATGACCCAGTTTAGGCCTAAAGATCATCAAAATTAACATTCTGACCAAGTTTCATAGAGATATTGTCATAAATGTGGTCTCTAGAGTGTTAAAAAGCTATTCCTTTGATTTGACCTGGTGACTTAGTTTTTGACCTCAGATGACCCAATATCAAAATCGTCAAAGATTTTATTGAGTGTAACATTCTGACCAAGTTTCATTAAGATTGGGTCAAAATTGTGACCTCTAGAGTGTTAACAGTCAAATTGTTGACAACGGACGACCACGGACAACGGACACAATGCAATCAGAAAAGCTCACCTTGAGCACTTCGTGCTCAGGCAAGCTAAAATGGGACCACCTAGAGTTATGATTCCTTGTCACTACACTTCCTCTCAAAGAGCTCTACCATTGTATAAATTTACAACTCGGTATCTTCAATACTTTTTTAGTTATCCACTTCAGGAGCATAAAAATAGTTCTTGTTTTTGATTGGTTTAAAGTCAGACCATCAAATTTTCTGTAATATGGCGACTTTTCCAGGTTTTGATGGTGGAGGAAGACCACAGGTGCCCCTTCAGGCACTGTTTCAGGCACGGACAGGCATCTGGGTAGAACCGCAGACCTTCTGGAAGGGCGATTCGAAGCAAGAGACCTTAAGCACTCGGCCATGTAGGCCCCTTAAATTGTAACAGAAAACAACATTACCTTCTTGTATCTTATGGATAGAGAAATTTGCAAATACTGCCAGAAAAGCCACAGATATCCCAAAACCAATGAGCGCCTGACTCATTATCACCTGAAATAAAAAGAAGTTTCATGTATTTTTTAACAATAGTTTATAAGACCCTTACATGTCAGTCCTGTAGATTTTTAAATTAGATGAAAGTTTTTCATTTTATTAATTTTTTCCATCCAGATCTCATTTGTGCCAATATTATAACTGCAGCTGACATCTTACGTTTTAATGCAATTTTCTACTTTATGTTTAAATTCGGGTCTTTTCCCTCTTGATTTTCTGGTAAAAATACCAGTAGATTTGTCTTTGTTCACTTTTGCTCCAGATGCTTGATCAAACATACTAAATTTATACAATATTTCAGATTATCGCATAGTGCGGCAATTTTCCTTTGATCTTTGCAGCATGTTATACATAGTAACACACATTATTACTACAAAACTGTGCTGATATCTTACAAAACTGTTGCGATATATATCAACACGGAAATCTCTATGGAGTTTCATAAGAAAAAAAGTGTTCCGATATATATCAGCACAGTAAAACTGTTCCGATATATATCGGAACACTTTTTCTCTATTGAGGTCCTATCAAGGGAGTATAATTTTTTCCTTTCAAAGAAAAGATGATTTTAGCTCAGTCCAATTTACAGTTCACAGAGAAAGAATTGTCACAAACACCTACATTTATAAAGTAAAAGAATAAATAAACTAGAATATTTCAAAAACACATGGAATATATGAAATTCTGAGATTTCTCAAATGTTTCTTTTTCTTTGATTTTTTTTACAAACAAAACAACAAGTTTTACAATATGTCTGGCCAATGAAATGCAAAGATTTAAAACCAATGCAGAAATTTGTTGGGTACTTTTATCTGGGGAACACATTTTCTAAAACAGAAGTTTTAGTGTTTCAGTCAGCGAGGCGCAGAAAGGGAATCAAAATAGTAAAAATAATAATAAACAAATTTAAATGAAAATAATATATAAATTTTAATGATAAACTATGCGATAAAACAGTTATAATATGTAATGCTCGTGTGTTACCAGGATATATCAGAGCTAGGGGTACATCTCGTTATTTTTCTCTTCACATATCTGTCTCGGCCTACCGGCCTCGACGATATGTGCAGAGAAAAATACCCTCGATGTACCCCTAGCTCTGATATATCCTGGTAACACACTCTCACACATACTATAACTATTACAACTGACTCTTCAACTTCACAGAATAATAGTGTATAGTCAATGAACAGCTTTTATGTTGCTTAGTGAATTGTCATTTAATGTATTTAGCTTGAATCAACTGTCAGTATGCCAAGACTTTTACTACACACAAGATCATAATATGTTATGATTTCCAATTTCAAAGGCGCTCACCGACGAGCGTAAATTATGCATGTGATTAAGGAAACCCATTTTTCATTGGTTATTAATTTTCATTCACGCACTGGCAGGAATTTACCTGCAAGTGTGCAAGGAAATCTAAACATCACGCTGGTAATTTTCCATTGCGGCATGCCGGAGCACATTTAACCTAATCTACACTATCATTTCTGTTTGTTACTCTTGGTGATCCGATTACATTTATTTCAGTTTCATTTACATGATTTATCAAAACAATTAGCGACCGGTTTTAATTTGTATATGTTGTGCTTTGAAAGAGAGGTAGCTAACATGTTATTTGACATCTAAATAGAAGAATATCATACGATACTGGTCTTTTTGTATTGTTACTACTATCATATCATATCAATCATTCAAACCAAATTACCAATATATACAGTCCTACTACCGTAAACACTTGAATATATTACGCACTCTATTTATTACTTCTTTTCATTTTCACAAAGGGATGCGTAATATACACCAAAATAGATCTTCAGACATTTTTTCTCAGAGTGACAGCATATAAATATCGCTGAAAATCAGACAATTTTTTTTGTCAGCTGTCTAGTGTTTACATTATTTGATAGGCTTCTCAATTGTCGAAAAGCAAGAAAAAGCTTGGGCACTGCATGTAATACACATTAAACAATGTTGTAAATCATCAGTTTAGTTTTCTTTTCCTTAAGTCACATTCCCTGTTAATTCTAGGGACGTCCGGCACAAGCTGGGATTTCAAACACATAATTAAATCAGCAAGTTACAATACTGACTGACATTGTGGAATGGGCGATGGCTCAAGCCCCATTCATGCACACACAATAATAATATGGACACAGTTGCACATAAGGGAAAGTGTACCAAGTCTTTGAGTATCATGCATGTTTAAACTTTTTCTTTATATATATACTGAAAGTGTTTTCATGATTATTTTGACCAAAACTGCACTTAAACTACCTGAAAAGTACAAAACAAAATTGGATTGTGCAAGTACGTGATGTTTGGCATCTAAGTGCACTATGGAATTACAACTTTTTGTCAACAAGTTTTCAATTCTTTAATCAATGAATACTAATATTTTATGTGTTTTAGAAGGTTTTTACTTAATCGAAACAGACCTTTAATATGCCAGAATTGTCTTGGTACAACAAAAAAAAATCTATTTAAAATATCTGGCCTGTAATATTTCAACATATTCTCGTTCTTTTCAATATTCAAAAAAGTTTAAGACTTTCTCACTTTGATTTGTCAACAATTAGGTCAGTTTATAAAATGTTTTCAAAGATAATTAAATTAGCTTTAATTATAAAATTTAAGTTTTCATCAGGAAACTACCAGTACAAATTGGTTTAATTGTTGTCTGCAGAATGTATGAAAAGAGTTGAAGAAAATTTGTATTGGCATTTTAAAACATTCTCAAAAAGTAGCCCGTCAATTCAATCTGATCTCCTAAAATGTCAGATTGCCTTCCGGCTATAATGGATTAATTGAACATTGTCTGCATCCTACTGCGTTAGGCAATGTTATCAGCATAGTTGACCCATGTTTGTAATATACAAGGTTAAACAAGTGAATGAAGTATTGCCATGCAATCATAGTCCCCTATTGGAAGGCACCTAATTTTCTCTACTGCAGTATAACATAATGATCTGATATCTGTCAATGATGTATAAACAATATGGTACTACATGTATATACAATTTGTTATATAACACAGGGATTAAAATTTGCATATACAAAAATCTACATTTGTTGATTGCTTCATAACATCTATAAATATAAACAAGAGCATCGCAATTCGGAGCAATATATACCCATACACATTTAACCCTTTGTCATGTATTTGCAGAATATATTCTAAATATTTGTTTTCTCAGAAACTATATTCCAAGTGATTGCTAAGTATTTGCATCAGACTTTCGCAAACAGTCTGCAAAACGTATCACACTGAAGCAAAGGGTTTGCAAATAAACACTTTATTCAATTAGCAGACAGCAAAGCATCTGCAAACAAACACTTAGCTCATTTACAAAGGTATTGCAAATAAACACTTTGTACAGAAATGAAAGCGCAAAGCATTTGCAAATAGCTAACATAGATGAATTTGCTTTCCTGGTAGACTCTAGGTACAGGAAGTAATTAACCATTCTGTTTTCTGATTGGTCTGTATTCAAATGGCAGGATTTTTGAAAATATTGTGAGGAAATGTTTACATATCAGTTAGTAGAAACATTTTGGTGATGCAAACTTGTGTTAAACATATTATTTATATAATATTCTAATTATTTTTTCTGGATATAAACTTTGCTGAGTAAGGATAATGCAATATCATGTTGTTAAGCAATAAGACTTCCAAGAACCAGAGAATATTGCAGCATGTTGAAAGGTAATGTTAATCAATGATAGTTATATAAAACACTTTTTACTCAAGCAGTTGTTGAAACTTACATTATTACATGATTTTAGTTATTGTTACTGAATGATCACTGAAATGATTGACTTTTAATATTTATTTAAACTGCAAAATTTTAATGGTTTTGTGAATTTACATCTGTTTTTCAGATATTAAACAAAATCCTTTTCTTTGAACCTCAGAAATTCATTTTATGCTGTTTGTTACGTATTTGCGAATACTTTGCATATTATTTGCATGCAAGTTG
This sequence comes from Mercenaria mercenaria, assembly GCF_021730395.1. Lineage (NCBI taxonomy): Eukaryota > Metazoa > Mollusca > Bivalvia > Venerida > Veneridae > Mercenaria > Mercenaria mercenaria. The sequence continues at coordinate 36,536,338 of NC_069362.1, forward strand.
CAAATACTTTGCAATCACTTTGCGATTACTTTGCTATCAGTTTGCGATTTATTTGCCGAAGTTTCAGCTGCGAATTGTAAATTGTTTGCGAAGTATTTGCATACTGTGTGCGTTGTGTATATTTGCAAAAGCTTTGCAGAATAGTTGCACGTTTCGTTCCATTTCTACTCGTCTGTTCAATATATTCAGCAATCATGTGCTGCAACTGTTCTGCAAAGGTTATGGCAAATATTTGGCAAAGATAAAAAGTATATTCTGCAAAGGCCCTGTTTTTGCATGGGATACGCCCCAAGGTATGACCTTTGACCCCTAAGTGTAATCTTGCCCTTGATCAAGCCATCCAAAACATGCGCTCTGCATGTCGTCTTGATGTGGTCAACATTTGTGCCAAGTTTCTTTAAAATACAAAAGTTAAAGAGCAGACACAAAACAAAGTCATAATTATGACCTTTAACCCCTAAGTGTGACCTTGACCGTGAAGTGAGCCATCCAAAAGCATGCGCTCTGCACGTCGTTTCCATGTGTTCAACATTTGTGTCAAGTTTCTTCGAAATCCTTCAAGGGGTTCAAGAGTTACAGAGCGGACACAAAATTGCCAACTTAAGGACGGACAGTGGCGTCATAACATAATATGTCCTTTTGGGCATGTAAAAAAGTATTTAACTTCAATTTTGATAACATTTCATTTTGAAATTGGTGGGAAACTCTTTGAGTTTAAACAAGCATTTTCTTTGATTTGACCTTGTGACCTAGTTTTTTACCCCACATGATTCAGAGTCAAACTTGTCCAATATTTCATGAAAACAAACATTCTGACAAAGGAGGGCACTCGTTTGGCCGTTTTTGGGGCCGAATATGGGCCCCATTCCCCTCATACAATAATATGTTTTTTCCCCCTTTCTCAGAAGAAAATTCCCCTGATAATAGGTTGTTTGACACAACTAGATATGAACTCTCTTTCAAATTATATTATAGTGCCTCTAAGGAAGGTTACTGCTGCAATATAGTTACATTAGTTTGAAATTATTGAAAACAGTATTAATATTAATAAGGTATGAAAAGTATTAACATATATATGGCTAAAATCTTCCCCTTTTTGTCTTAAAATGAAAAATTCCCCTTCCTGAGGATATGGGTACCTGTCCCTAAAAGTTGTCTAATGCCCTGCAAAGTTTCGGGAAGATTGGGACCAAAAAAAAAGGCCTCTAGAGTGTATTATACAAGCTTTTCCTAAGATTTGACCTAGAGACCTAGTTTTTTACCCACGTGACCCAGATTTGAAATCATCCAAGACTTCATGATAAACATTCTGACCAAAATTTATGAAGATAGAATCAAAAATGTGCCCCCTAGGGTGTAAACAAGCCTTCTTTGATCTGACCTGGTGACCTAGTTTTTGACCCCACATTACCCAAATAAAAATTCATTCCATATTTCATGCAGACAAACATTTTGACCAAGTTTCATGCACATCAAATGAACAAGAGTGTTAACAAGCTTTTCCTTTGATTTGACTGGGTGACCTAGTTTTTGACCCCATATGACCCAGTTTCAAACTTGGCCTAGGAATCATCAAGATAAACATTCTGACCAAGTTTCATGAAGATAGGGTCATAAATGTGGCCTAGAGTGTTAACAAGCTTTTCCTTTGATCTGACCCCATATGATCCAGTTTCAAACTTGGCCTAGAAATCATCAAGATAAACATTCTGACCAAGTTTCATGAAGATAGGGTCATAAATGGGGCTTCTAGGTTGTTAACAAGCTTTTCCTTTGATCTGACCTGATGACCTAGTTTCTGACCCAACATGATCCAGTTTCGATCCAGACCTAGAGATCATCAAGATAATCATTCTGTGCAAGTTTTATCAATTCAAAGCATAAATGAAACCTCTATATGGCTGAAATGGCCAAAATAGAAAATTTTACCCCCTTTCAGGAGCAGTAACTCTAGAACTCATGATGGAATCTAGCCGGTTTTTGAAAGGAACCAAGATCTTATTGTGACTTAAGTTGTGTGTAAGTGTGGTTAATTAAAATCAAATATAAAATGTCACTTCTATCGTGTTCACTAGGTAAAAATTACCAAATTTTGGCTCTTTTAGGGATCAATCAGGGGCCACAACTCTGGAACCTAAGATTGGATGTGACAAATTCATCATGGAATCCGGGATTTATTGTTGTTGAAGATAATTTGCAATTTTGTTTCAAATCATACCATAAATGAAGTCTCTTATAATATGGCTGCAAAAGCCAAAATAGCAAAATTATAACTCCGGAACCCATGATGAAATGTGGCCATTTTTCAAAAGGAACCAATATATTATGCCAATACAAGTAGTGTGTAAGTTTGATTAAAGTTGACTGCAAAATGTTGTCTCTATCGTGTTCACAAGCCAAAAATAGCAAGTATTTGCCCTTTAAGGGGCCATAACTCTGCAACCCATGAGGGGATCTGGCCAGTTTTCGAAAGGAACCGAGATATTATGCCAATACAAGTTGTGTGCAAGTTTGATTAAAGTTGATTGCAAAATGTGACCTCTACCATGTTCAAAAGCCAACAAGAGGGCCAAGATGGCCCTAAGTCGCTCACCTGAGTAACACACAATAACAGTGTAAACATGTTTTACCTAGTGATTTCATGGAGACATTCTGAAAATTTTTCATAAAGATTGGACCAAAAACGTGGCCTCTTGAGTGTAAACAAGCTTATTCTTTGATTTGACCTGGTGATCTAGTTTTTAACCCTACATGACCCAAATAACAAGAGGACCATGATGGTCCTGAATCGCTCACCTGTCTCCACATGACCCAATTTCATGAAGATCCATTGAAAAATATGGCTTCTAGAGAGGTCACAAGGTTTTTCTATTATTTGACCTAATGACCTAGTTTTTGAAGGCACATGACCAAGTTCTGAACTTGACCTAGATATTATCAAGGTGAACATTCTCACCAATTTTCATGAACATCTCATGAAGAGTATGGCCTCTAGAGAGGTCACAAGGTTTTTCTATCTTTATACCTACTGGCCTAGTTTTGAACACACGTTACCCAGTTTCAAACTTTATCTAGATATTATCAAGATGAACATTCAGACAAATTTTCATGAAGATCCATTGAAAAATATGGCCTCTAAAGTGGTCAAAAGGTTTTTCTATTTTTAGACCTACTGACCTAGTTTTTGACCGCAGTTGACCAAGTTTCGAACTGACCTAGATATTTTCAAGATGAACAATCAGACCAACTTTCATACAGATCCCATGAAAAATATGGCCTATAGGAGGTCACAAAGTTTTCCTATTATTTGACCTATTGACCTAGTTTTTAACAGCACGTGACCCAGTTTCGAACTTGACCTAGATATCATCAAGGTGAACATTCTGACCCATTTTCATGAAGATCCATTGAAAAGTATGGCCTCCAGAGAGGTCACAAGGTTTTTCTATTTTTAGATCTACTGGCCTAGTTTTTGATAGCAGTTGACCCAGTTTCGAACTTGACCTAGATATCATCAAGATGAACAATCAGACCAAATTTCATACAGATCCCATGAAAAATATGGCCTCTAGAGAGGTCACAAGGTTTCTTCGTTATTTGACCTATTGACCTAGTTTTTGAAGGCACGTGACCCAGTTTCGAATTTGACCTAGATATCATCAAGGTGAACATTCTGACCAATTTTCATTGGTCCATTGAAAAGTATGGCCTCTAGGGAGGTCACAAGGTTTTTTCTATTTTTAGACCTACTGACCTAGTTTTCGACTGCACTTGACCCAGTTTCAAACTTGACCTACATGTAGATATCATCAAGATGAACATTCTGACCAACTTTCATAAAGATCCCATGAAAAATGTGACCTCTAGAGTGGTCACAAGCAAAAGTTTACGGACGCACGGACGATGGACGCCACACGATCACAAAAGCTCACCTTGTCACTTTGTGACAGGTGAGCTAAAAATTCATCTGATATTTTATGCACACAAACATTCTGACTAGGGGCGACTATTGAAGCCAATTTGACTATTGCAATTCTATTGATATTGCTGAAAAACTATTCAAAAATTTCCAGGAGAGCCCCCTGACCCCCCATAAAAGTTTTAACAATTAAATAATGACAACATGCACAGTACATTGGAGAATACCCCTCCTGCCCCCCTGCAGGCTAGCACCTCCCTCCCCTCCCCTCCCCCTTAAATGCGTCACTGACATCGATATTTTGTGGCGAAAAAAAATTAGGGCCAGTGGAAACCCTGAAATATAAATGAGCTTCCACTTGGACAGAGCAACTTTGAAGTAAAAGCTCAAAGTTGACTCCTTACTGAAAGGAAAACGAGAGGACCATGATGGTCCTGAATCGCTCACCTGTCCCCACATGACCCAGTTTTGAACTGAGTATGATGTCGTTTTTTCTATTATTTGACATAGTGACCTAGTTTTTGAGCTCATGTGACCCAGTTTTGAATCTGACCTAGATATCATCAAGATAAAAATTCTGACCAATTTTCAAGAAGATCCACTGAAAAATATGGCCTCTAGAGAGGTCAGGTTTTTCTATTATTTGACCTAACGACCTAGTTTTTGAAGGCACATAACCCAGTTTCGAACTTGACCTAGATATCATCAAGATGAACATTCAGACCAATTTTCATGAAGATCCGTGAAAAATATGGCCTCTAGAGAGGTCAAAAGGTTTTTCTATTTTTAGACCTAGTGACCCAGTTTCGAACTTGACCTAGATATCATCAAGATGAACATTCAGACCAACTTTCATACAGATCCCATGAAAAATATGGTCTCTAGAGAGGTCACAAAGTTTTTTTATTATTTGACCTACCGATCTAGTTTTTAACGGCACGTGACCCAGTTTCAAACTTGGCCTAGATTATCATCAAGGTGAACATTCTGATCAATTTTCATGAAGATCCATTCAAAAGTATGGCCTCTAGAGAGGTCAAAAGGTTTTTCTATTTTTAGACCTACTGACCTAGTTTTTGACCGCAGCTGACCCAGTTTCAAACTTGATCTAGATATCATCAAGGTGAACATTCAGACCAACTTTCATACAGATCCCATGAAAACAGGGTTCCCACACTTTTTCGTCTATGAAATTTATTAGACTTTTCCAGGATTTTTCCAGGACCTTGTTGCAATTTTCAAGGACCTCTGTACGACATATCGGGTTGTATGTTCCCGTCAATTTTTCTAGATTCAGTGCAAAAAATATAAGAACAAGAGGGCCAAGATGGCCCGATATTGCTTAAAAATTTCTACTCAATAAATACAGGCTCTGCAAATTTCTTTTTCTTTTTTTTTTTTTATTTTGTTTCCTTACTGTCCTCAAGTTTTGTCTCTCAAGGAAACTATGAATCATTTACTTGTCTAGCATGTTGTGAAGAATTAATCAACTCCTTCATAATAACTATACCTCTGGTGCCACCTACATTATTTATATAATCTTTGATACACTTCTAGCAATTAAATTATTTTTCAGTCAAGTTGATGTTTGTTCACTGAATTCAAGCGTGTCACTAATCACAATTTTCACAATTGTTCTCGAAAAATAATCGGAATTTCACAGGGCTTCTTAAAAATCGACACAAAAATGACCGATAGCCTAAAATTACTGTTTAAAAATTCAAGCATAGCTACCTATATAGGCTCATCAACCACAAAAACATTGGTATTTTCGAAAAAGGAAATTGAAATGACATACATGTCCGCCATTTTGAATCATAAATTACTTCCCTTAGCCAAATGGGATAATTCCCAATATTTTCCTGTACCTTTACCGTTCTCTTGCCAAATTCCCGTTATTTTCATGGCCAGGAGTCAATTTTTGAAATTCACTGACTTTTCACGTTTTCCCCCATAGCGTGGGAACCCTGTGAAAAATATCACCTCTAGAGAGGTCACAAGGTTTTTTATTATTTGACCTACTGACCTAGTTTTTGAGGGCACGTGACCCAGTTTCGAACTTGACCTAGATATCATCAAGATGAACATTCTGACTAACTTTCATGAAGATCCATTGAAAAGTATGGCCTCTAGAGAGGTCACAAGGTTTTTCTATTTTTAGACCTACTGACCTAGTTTTGGACCGCACGTGACCCAGTTTCGAACTTGACCTAGATATCATCAAGATGAACATTCTGACCAACTTTCATAAAGATCCCATGAAAAATGTGACCTCTAGAATGGTCACAAGCAAAAGTTTACGGACGCACGCACGGACGGACGGACGAGGGACGCTGCGCAATCACAAAAGCTCACCTTGTCACTTTGTGACAGGTGAGCTAAAAATGCATGTGGACCCTGCATTCGCTTGCAACTTTCATCAACCTTTTCAGGCACAGAATTCTGAGTTCTGTTAAAAGTGTCTCTGAAAGGAATTGTTTTGTTTATTTACATAGACAAATTGTTCTTACAAATAAACAGATGTTTGCTTTTCAGTGTAATACAGGCTGTCGGCTGATGTAAATCTCATTATAAAAAGAAACAAGAAGCTGCGTTCAATAAACGCTTGATGCCCCCAGTGGCATCCTTATCGGTAGAAAGCAACAAAAGTCCAAAACGAGGTCAAGGTCAAACTGAGGTCAGGTGATGTCTGAAGATGAGGAATGGTCACAGGTTACATCTGCATTAGTATCAAGTCATTCTAGTTAGGGGCACTGATGCTAGATGAAATGGTCCCCATTTGGTTAACCTCGTATGGACGGACGGACAGACGGACAAACGAACGGACGGACGGACAGGACAATCACTATATACCTCCCGCATCAGTAGATGCTAGGGGCATAAAAATCCTATTCATTTTTCGTCAAAATCCCATTGATTCAAGGCAAATGGGATTTAATCTCATAACGGTATGGGGCCTCCGTGGCCGAGTGGTTAGAGTCGTTGACTTCAAACCATTTGCCCCTCATCGATGTGAGTTCGAAACCTCATTTGGGGCGTAGAATTTTTCATGTGAGGAAGCCATCCAGCTGGCTTACGGAAGGTCGGTGGTTCTACCCAGGTGCCAGCTCGTGATGAAATATGCACGGAGGGGCACCTGGGGTCTTCCTCCATCATTAAAGCTGGAAAGTCGCCATATGACCTAAAATTGTGTCGGTGCGACAATAAACCCAACAAAATAAATAAATAAACATAAAGGTATCTACCAAAAGGGATCCCTGTAACTATTAGATTATGTCAGGCGCAGTGAAAAATTAGGGATTTAGTTTGATACATAAAACCATTAGCTTGGAAGTTTTGATTTCCAGGAGAAATAATTGATTTCCATATGTCCGGGAGATGGACCGAAAATCCTTGAGTCTCACGGACGATCCGGGCGACTTGACATGTATGCTACCTTGCTGTTTTTACATGTCTGCCAGAAAACTCTTCCAAAACAGTATGCGGTTATCGATCACGCGACACGAAGCGGAGCCATGTAAAATCTATTTCTGGATATTGCTAACCCCTTTCGCGAGTGTTAAATAAATGTGTTTAAACTTTAGGGTGCGTTGTTTAAAATCAAAGGTTGATTGGCAAGTGGCAGTGTTGAATACACAACCGGACTAACTGGCTTGTTTATTAGGTTGCTTTTATATGTTGTTTCAGCAATTACAGTTAGGGATGTGAAATACACAGCTGAAAGCTGCATTCTCTTGATAATAATGCTTCAAAAAAAAAAACAAGAGCTGTCACTAATGGTGACAAATGCCCCCGCAGCACCTTGACCTTTGACCTGGTGACCTTGACCTGGTGACCCCAAAGTCAGTAGGGGTGGTGTACTCAATAAGTACTATCAGCATGTGAAGTTTGAAGGTCCTGAGTAAAGTGGTTTGCGAGTAAAGTGCCTTCATGCAAAAAGTTAACATTGACCCCTGTGACCGTGACCTTTGACCTGGTGACCCCAAAGTCAGTAAGAGTGGTGTACTCAGTAAGTACTATCAGCATGTGAAGTTTGAAGGTAGTGGGTGCAGTGGTTCGCGAGTAAAGTGACTTCATGCAAAAAGTTAACATTGGCCCCTGTGACCTTGACCTTTGACCTGGTGACCCCAAAGTCAGTAGGGGTGGTGTACTCATTAAGTACTATCAGCATGTGAAGTTTGAAGGTCCTGGGTGAAGTTGTTCGTGAGTAAAGTGCCTTCATGCAAAAAGTTAACGTTGGCCCTCAGCTGTGACCTTGACCTTTGACCTGGTGATCCCAAAGTCAGTAGGGGTGGTGTACTCAATAAGTACTACTGTGTGTCTACATGTATCAGCATGTGAAGTTTGAAGGTCCAGGGTGTAGTGGTTCGCGAGTAAAGTGTCTTCATGCAAAAAGTCAACGTTGGCCTTTGTGACCTTGACCTTTGACCTGGTGACCCCATAGTCAGTAGGGGTGGTGTAATTAATAAGTACTATCAGCATGTGAAGATTGAATGTCCTGGGTGCAGTGGTTCGCGAGTAAAGTGCCTTCATGCAAAAAGTTAACGTTGGCCCCTGTGACCTAGACCTTTGACCTGGTGACCACAAAGTCAGTAGGGGTAATGCAGGGGTGTGGAAATCCTACCATTTTTCACTTGTCCATGGACAAATGATCTTATGAATCTACTTGTCCGCTGTCAAAACTTACTTGTCCAGAATTTTAACATTTAAGCATGCAAATAATTCTTTTTTTTAGACAATAATCTAGGTAGTAACAAAAGCAAACATAATAAAGTGTGATGCTGTAGCTGTTTCAAACAAGAGGGCCAAGATGGCCCTAGGCCGCTCACCTAAGAAACACACCATAACACAACATATTAAACAGTGTAAACATGTTTGACCTAGTGATTTCATGGAAAAAAATATCCTGATCAATTATCATTAAAATTGGAGCAAAAATCTTGAGTATAAGTAAGCATTTTCTTTGATTTGACCTAGTGACCTAGTTTTTGACCCCAGATGACCCATATTCGAACCTGACCTAGATTTTATCAAGGCTATCATTCTGACCAAATTTCATGAAGACCAATTGAAAAATACAGCCTCTATCGCATACACAAGGTTTTTCTTTGATTTGACCTAGTGACCTACTTTTTGACCCAAGATGACCCATATTCAAACTTGACCTAGATTACATCAAGGCAACCATTCTGACTTAATTTCAGGAAGATCAACTGAAAAATATAGCCTCTATCGCATACACAAAGTTTTTCTTTGATTTGACCTAGTGACCCAATTTTTGTTCCCAGATGACCCATATTCAAACTTGATCTAGACTCCATCAATGCAATCATTCGGACCAAATTTCATGAAGATCAATTGAAAAATACAGCCTCTATCGCATACACAAGGTTTTTCTTTGATTTGACCTAGTGACCTAGTTTTTGACCCAAGATGACCCATTTTCATATTCAGCCTACATTTCATTAAGGTTATCATTTTGACTTAATTTCAGGAAAATCAATTGAAAAATACAGCCTCTATCGCATATACAAGCTTTTCCTTTGATTTGACCAAGTGACCTAGTTTTTGACCCCAGATAACCAATATTCTAAACCGACCTAGATTTTATCAAGGCAATCATTCTGACCAAAATTCATGAAGATTAATTGAAAAATACAACCTCTACTGCATACACAAGGTTTTTCTTTGATTTGACCTAGTGACCTAGTTTTTGACCCCAGATGATCCATATTCAAACTTGATCTAGATTTCATCAAGGTAATCATTCTGACCATAATTCATGAAGAATAATTGAAAAATACAGCCTCTATCACATACACAAGGTTTTTCTTTAATTTGAACTAGTGACCTAGTTTTTGATCCCAGATGACCCACTTTCGAACTCGGCCTAGATGTCATCAAGGTTATCATTCTGACCAAAATTCATGAAGATTAATTGAAAAATACAGCCTCTATCGCATACACAAGGTTTTTCTTTGATTTGACCTAGTGACGTAGTTTTTGATCCCGTATAACCCATTTTCGAACTTGGCCTAGATTTCATCAAGGTTATCATTCTGACCAAAATTCATGAAGATTAATTGAAAAATACAGCCTCTATCGCATACACAAGGTTTTTCTTTGATTTGATCTAGTGACCTAGTTTTTGACCCCAGATGACCCATTTTCGAACTCGACCTAGATTTCATCAAGGTAATCATTCTGACCAAATTTCATGAATCAGTTGAAAAATACAGCCTCTATCGCATACACAAGCTAAATGTTGACAGACGACAGACAGAAGACGGATGCCGGACATAGAGCGATCAGAAAAACTATGAGCTAAAACTAAGCTTCAGACACTTTTGCTTGTGTTTGTCCGCGAGGCAGTCGAACATTTAGCAGAAAGACTGCCCATCATGCCATGCAAAGCCATGTGAGAAAACATAAAAGTTTCTGTTAGAAAACATGAAACCTCCTGACTTGTACGAGCGAGCTCTTTGTGCTTCGACTTTTGACTTCCATTTTTGTTGGCAGACAAAGTTGTAACAACGAATTTGTCCAAAACTTTGAGATAATTGTTTACCTTTCCGGTTTCTATTTGCCGAGTTACCTTGTACAAAATCACACGAGCCAGCAACAAGGAACCAATCAGAACGCAGAAAAAGAGATGTTAAATTTAGACACAGTATGGTTTTCCCAAAACTGCAAAAATCAAGAGGCCCTAGGTGGATGAAACATCCATTTCGTACGTCAAATTTGTTTATAAACTCCATAAATTTGAAGCAATGTTCAGCGTTTCTAAATTATTCTTTCCTTTTTCATTTCAAACAAGAAAGTTTGTGCTTGTCCATGGACAAACAGAATGCAAAAAGGCACTTGTCCGCCATCAAAAAGTCCCGAGTCAGACAAGTCGGACATTGGAATTCCACACCCCTGTTTAATGTACTCAATAAGTACTATCAGCATATGAAGTTTGAAGGTCCAGGGTGCAGTGGTTCGCGAGTAAAGTGCCTTCACGCAAAAAGTTAACGTTGGCCCCTGTGACCTTGACCTTTGACCTGGTGACCCCAAAGTCAGTAGGGGTGGTGTACTCAATAAGTACTATCAGCATGTAAAGTTTAAAGCTTCTGGGTGCAGTGGTTCGCGAGTAAAGTGCCTTCATGCAAAAAGTTAACGTTGGCCTTTGTGACCTTGACCTTTGACCTGGTGATCCCAAAGTCAGTAGGGGTGGTGTACTCAATAAGTACTATCAGCAAGTGAAGTTTAAAGGTCCTGGGTGCAGTGGTTCGCGAGTAAAGTGCCTTCATGCAAAAAGTTAACGTTGTGACGAACTAACGAACGGACGGACAGTTGAAAACTAATATACCTCCCTACGGCAGGGCATAAAAAACTGACCTACCAACCCTACTTTTTTTGGCCATGCCACCAGAAACACAACTATTTTTTTTTTGGCCTAAGGATTCATTCTAATTCTGAAGTGTTGCACCCTGCATGACATAGCGCTTCCTTTGAGTGTGTAAAGTTTATTCGACTCCCATATTTCTTTACATATTTTCATGAATAAGACATGAACAAAGTGCAAAATAAATTATCATTCTCGCAAAAATCAAATAGCCCGAGACCGGTAATGCAAAAGTGAGTGGCTAGGGGTCTGGTAGTGGTAACCAGACCTCTAAACCGGCTCGAGTTCTGGAGTCTAGAAGACTGGTTAGCTCTGTTGGTAGAGCACCTGGCTTGTAAGAAAAGGGTGGTAGGTCCAATCTTACACTGGGTGAATGATAATACGGTTGAAATAGGGATACAAAATCGAGTCCATCTATCGAAGGCACCTTGTCATACCGGTATCCGGAAAATCCAAATTTTAGTATGGATCCGATGTACCTCATTTAGGAGACGCAAGTCGTTAGACTCTTGCAATAGGTCAGTTTTATAGGTAAAATCTATTTTCTAGCTATTCTTGTTCACTTGTTGTCGTAATTATATGGGCGCCGCCAAACTGTCTTCTTCGCCGAATGTATTTTAATATATATCATTTCATTGTTTAATAATATTGTTTAGAGTATTTTCATTTGTTTATGTTAAGTCCAATTATTAATTGTTCATATCTGTCATGTGACTGTGCGCAGGAAATTTCATTTATATAGCTGTGTATGGCAGTTTATTATTTAGATAGGCTGTACCAGGCAACTGGTACATCATCGAAGCCTAAGTGCTTCACTTATTTAATTGAGAACATTCTCATATAATTTCTTGCTTCTAGCAAAACTAAAACTTCAATACATTTCACTTCTTCTCTTTTTAAAAATAATTAATAATTCTAGTTTTGTTCTTAAAGTTTCTTTATTTATTTAAATTAAATAAATACTGGAATAATTAAATAAATATATATATATATATAGATATTTTCTATAAATAAAACAGTAGCACCGAGTTGTTGACTCTCCTCTTCATTGTAGTGTAGTAAATTCCCCAGAAATATATCGGCCATAGATTAATCAGTTCTACCACCTGACACTATATGATCACCTAGATTAGGAATTTATGTATAGATCTATTCCCAAGCTGAGATTCGAGCCAGTCCGACTAGAGCCTGGTACACTCTTATGCATGCCCCGGTTGCGTATCCAGCCCCTAGTTCCAGTCACAGACACTTGGGGGTCAGCACTCCTCCCCCTCCCAGGCCGCCCCTGACAACCCTCAGTCAATATATTTTCACTTTTCTAAAACAAACTGAGCAAATGTCTCGATCATCCAACAACTTCTGTTACCATTTCAACATGTTTAAAAAATTCCCATACTCTATCAATGCTCAAAAAAACACAAGATAACTTACTTCACAATGTAAACACAATTTTCTTGTCCAAGGAATAGAAGAATAGATCCCAGCTTGATGTTGAGCAGTCAAATTTTCCTTCACAGAGCCAGGACACAGACGATATCGGTAGCGGTTAAAATAAAAATACTTGCTAAGAAAGTCAACCGCCGCGATTGCCGAGATAGTACAGACGCTGGTTCTGAAAATTATTTTTTTGGCAGGGCCCCTGAGGTTCGCTCTGCACTTTGGGTATTCTTTTTTTTTCTTTTTTTAATATAATATTTTCATTTTCTTTTTAACAATATGTTCTCAAGATAAAAAAAAAATATTTAAAAACAGAAAAAAAGATTGTCCATAGCGCGGAGCGAACCCACGACCCTGCCCAAATATAAGCTCAAAGAACCAGCGTCTGTACTCTCTCGGCCATCGCGGCAGTTGACGTTGTGAGCGAGTATTTTTATTACAACCACTAACAATATCGTCTGTGTCCCGGCTCTGTGTAGTAAATTTGACTGCGCAACATCAAGCGGGGATCTTTTCTCCTATTCCTTGGAGAAGCTATTTTGTGTTGAAAACGCTCGGAGTAAGTTGTCTTTAGTTTTTCTGAGCATCGATAGTATCCCCACACAACCTATTTTCGACCACAACCTATTTTCGACAGCCTAGGACTTTGTATGTTAAAGTCTTTACAAGCCAAATTTATCAGTTGTGATTGTTTCACTGTTTACAGCAGAGACAGAACATGTTAGGAACCTATTCTCCTTCAGTTTTGGTACTTGGAAGTTTATACAAATTCCAATTATGTAGCAGTACCATGTTTTCATGAGGTTTTCCTTATTACAAAAAACCTGCACGTTTCCTTGTCTACTATATATTCTTACTTAAACCAATATCTGTATTCAGGGCCCTCTTTTGTCGATTTTTGGGGCGGAAATTCGGTCCCGTTCCCCCCTCGAAATAGTATGTTTCCCCCCCCCACCAAGTATAGAAAAATTCCCCCTCGAAAGAAAAAAAAAATCAAGAAAAAAATCGATACCCGATAGTCTTAGGAGCGTCTCGTAACTTAATGGGCCTGATAAAGTTTTACTGATCCGTATAATATGCGCGTTTTTCAGTTCCCCGGATGCGTGTATGCAAAGTTATTTCCCTTTGAAAAAAAATGTCACATAATGCAAAATCATACCGTAAAAAGATCTTGGATGCAACAGGGGCGAAATGCGCAAAGATAGATTTGCTTTTTAAGCAGCATGCCCTCAAAAAACAAACTACTGTCACGGACACCGCTGTTTCACCAGGGCCAGACATGCACGATCAGGTAGATACGATGAAGGGAAGCCCTGCTCCGGCTGCTGCTGAGACAATGTTCGTGGATACTGCTAGTGCTACCGATAATCGATTGGATGTCACATAATTGATTTAATAAAAGAAAATAAAAAGTTGCCTGTTTTCAATAGATTATGTTCTGTACAATACTTCAGATATATTCACATTAGTTTGATATCTGTAATACTCAATTGACCTTAATTTAAGGGGTTATGTCATATCTCCAGAATGAATTCCCCCCTCCCTTGAAAACGACGCGAAATTCCCCCCTCCAAGGGCCCCGGCCCCAATCCCCCAAAATGTAGAGAGGGCCCTGGTATTTATATATCTTTTGTACTAAATGTATATTGCTTAACACATGTTTGCTGCCAGAATTGTGAAGCATACTGTAATTAAATTATTTTGACAATGCAATCATGATGCCTGTCCTTGCAACAGTTTTCTTCATTTTCTAAGCAATCTGAAATATTCGGAGTGTCAAAAGCTTAGCAATAATATGATACATTGTCATCTGTGACAGCTATCAATGTAGCAGATGTGACACCTTGGTTCTCTGGAGTAATTGAGCACATGATATAGTTCTTTAGATAATGCACTAACTTTTGTCTGCCATTTACTCAGACATCCCAACTTTTTCTGAATGCCAAGTGGGAGTTTTTGCTTTCCAAAGTGGGAGATTGAGGTGTCCAAGTGGGAGATTTTATACCGCGGTAATTATGTTCATGATAACGAAGCTTTTAACAAATCTAATGATAATATAAACTTATTTGCCCATATAAAATCACTAGTCTTAAAACATTCACTTGTCTATATTTTGGAACAATAATACATGAAGCCTTCTGTGCAAAATTAAATAGTTATGGCACTTTAAGCACTATGTCTTAATTCAAAACACCACTGAGAATTAAACCTGCACTTTTATTTCTTTTTGTTGGAAAGAAGACTCCCCAGGTGAATTTTACATGACAAACAGTGCAGCTGTTAGAACTGTAAAAACAAAATGTATATAGCTAAAAGAATAAAAGTTCAAGCAATAGAAAATTTACTGTTTGATTCTCATCCCTGTCAACCAGTATTTAAAACCCCTCGCTCAAATACTTTTATTGATCAAAATCCTGTTATCCAAAATTGAATGTCCGGGTATTGTTACACTTTCGTAGATTTGCCTAAATCTCCAGTTAAAAGGATGTGTTTGACAAATTGTTTTGATGCAAAGACAGTTTAACAGCATTTGATAGTAAGTGATATTAAAATTTACCATGACATTTCCTCTTCTCAAAATGAATTTAAGAGAAATGTTTTAAAACCTAGCAGGTTGACTCGGCGACCATCTACTTTCGATTTCAAAAAGTTACAGAAAAAGGTAAAGCCAGTATAATTTCTAATCTAAATTTGATTGAATTTAATTAGATATCTAATGTCTGGATTTTAATTTCAATTGTGACACATTAATCAACACCTGGCTTTGTTGAATCGTGTAATAAACAATAATCAGCACGGGTAGAATAAGGTGCGAAAATATCCGAAAGGTGTTGTTTACAGACTCGATCAGTAATGATACATACAGTATCAGATAGGCGCAAAGAAGTGGATTATTTCATAATTTTTGTTTTTTTCATTGTTGTTTATGTTGTTTTGTTGTTGTTTTTTTTAATCGGGAGTTTGAGACTTCTGATCGGGGTGATCGGGTTTTACAACCAGAATCGGGAGAAACCCGATCGGATCGGGAGAGTTGGGATGTCTGTTTACTTTACCCTACCCAATGTAATCTAGGTGCCAATTTAGGCAAGTGTACCTACAGTACATTGATCTGCCATGTTGGTTTGGTGTTTGTTGCCAGACTTGATTCGTGTGTGTTCTTTGTTTGCCATGTTGTAATTAAACTACTGTAAAAGTTTAGTGCGGTTTCTTTTTGCTGAAATGAAAATAACACCTGTGGTCGGATTTAGGTTGTAAATTTTCAGCAGGACTTCCTACTGATGGCTTTCAAAATTATCATGCCAATGATCCAATCAGTAAGAAACTTGAATGGTATGCTTTTTAGCACTTATGCTGATAGAAAGTGTGAGACAATAAACCAAAGATTTGGACGTGCATTTGTACAAAACTGGACAGAAACCGGTTAAGCAGTCGAAAACTGGTTGTGCCGGGATATCATATATGGGAGATTTTTTAAACAGATTGAAATGGTAACAGAAGTTGTTGTATGATCGAGACATGTGCTCAGTTTGATTTAAAAGGCGAACATTTATTGGCTGGCAGGGGCGAATTGGAAGGGGGACAGTTTCTGACGAATGTGTCACCTTATGTACCAGACACTTTATGTACCAGCACTTTATGTACCACTTTGGACACCTTATGTACCACATATATGGTATATAGTGGATGATCATTTTTGTATTGATTTGATGAAAATGTTATATTTTATGTTACTTGAAATGTATTTTACTAAATTTAAAAGTTATAATTTTCATAATTAATCAGGTAAAATTTAACACTTTCTCATAGAAATGATAACAACATTCTATGGACTTGAGCTGATTAAATCAAAGTTGTTTTCACAGGTTATTATCACATATTCACAGTGCTACACAATGATATACAATTACTATATGATATATAGGTGGTACACTAAGTGTCAAAGTGGTACATAAAGTGTCTGGTACATAAAGTGACTGGTACATAAGGTGTCGCACCCGTTTCTGACCCCCACAAGTGTCTGTGGTTCCGGGATGATTTTCAAAACAATGTTTAAAAAGAAGTTTTGTGGTATTTCGACATTCTATGCATGTCAGTTATGTTTACCTCTATCAGTCAGTAACTTATCAATGAATGTCGTCTTTACGAAGGTGTAAAAAGAAACTACAGAATAAATTGCTGAATTTGACGCTGAACTCGATGAGGCGGTGTTCGAAAATTATATCTTTGTGTGATAAAAATATTACACTAACAGGTAAAAAACTACCAAATATTGGGCGTCACAATTGGTCCCAATTTCGTCCCAATGTGACCAATTTTCATCTGATATGCATGTGGTAATATCATTCTCATTACTTTGTAAGTGAAACTTACAAAATGAAAAAGAGAGAAAATTCAACAAGGAAAGTAAAGACTACTCCCCTTACAGCAGTGTCACAAACATGCTATGTCAGCTGAGATGGCGTACCCTTAAGATAGGAGATCTGATTCACGCCTCCTTATGTTCTACAAGATAGTGAATGGTTTGGTTGCTGTGCCACTTCACCCCCCCCCCCCCCCCACCCTCCTATGTCAGCCCCCCATCCCGTCTAACAAGACATATGCATTCCAACTCCTATACTCAGATCCTCACTCCCTGTAATTACTATAAGTACTCTTCCTTTCCAGCCACCATAGTGCTTTGGAATTCCCTTCCAGTACAACTGGTGCAAGCCCCCACCCTGAATCAGTTTAAGCAGGGTGTGACCAAACTTGTACACAATGCTTAACATGATAGACCTGTTTTTAAACTGCTTTTATCTGTAAATCATTCTTGTTTTTAACACTATCAACTGTATTCATACTTGCAATACACACCGTGTATTACTTTTATTCTCCTATCCAATCTACTTTTAACTTCTTGTACAGGCGCGCAGCTGCACAAAATACTCGCAGAGAGGAGTGTTGCAGTATAAATAGATAGATAGATATTAAGCTAGGCTGTTTTTCACTTATGATGAATAAGTCTTTTGAAACATCAGTATACCCAGAAAATTTGAAAATAGCGCAAGTAACACCAGTTTACATACCGTATTACATTCAGCATTATTTGTTAAATTGCATAGAATTGGTCTGTCGGGCAATTATCTTAACATGATACAAACTATCTATAGTGACTCTCTTTTTTGTGTAAAATCCGAAAACCGTATATCAGAAACTGTAGCACTTAAAGTCGAAGTTAAGCAAGGGGATAATTTGAGCCCAAATTTGTTCAAATTGTATATAAATGACTTTCCAGACATCTTTGATATTTCAGTAGATTTGAATCATACCAAAGTAAATTGCCTTTTATACGCAGATGATTTAATTTTGTTGTCAACAAGTAAAACAGGGCTTCAGCATTGTTTAAATAAACTATATATCAACTTACTGTGAACAGAAGGTCTAACGCGCAATTTAAATAAAACCAAAGTAATTGTATTTTGTAATGGAAAACCTCCTAAAATTGATATGTATTATGGATCACAGATAATAGAACAAGTAAATAGTTACAAATACATAGGAATCTTGTTTTCAGCTAATGGTAATTTTAGAGAGTGTCAGGATGATCTTTACAAGAGAGCTTTAAGAGCCTATTTCAAATTACTTAAATGCTGTGATGGTAATTCAGTAAAACCTATTCATGATTTTACTTGTCACATTTTATTTTATGATGGTATTCTCGTATAATAACTTAGCTGTTCACTATTGTTAAGGGTTTTGTAAATAAATTTGAAAACTGTTATTCAGCTTGGTTTTTATTTGGTCTAACTTTAGAGTAAACTTGATATACCCAGTGTACGAACCTAGGGTAGTAACCACCCTGCTGAAATATCTGCTCTTTGGAGCTACAGCATGGCTGGAAAGTTGCATGCTTAGTGAAACTTGAGTGAACTTGAGGGTTGCTAGTTAAGTGCATCATACGGGCACTATTTTAAGTCTGAGCAGATGGAACGGTTACAGAAAATTGATGCTGCTTTATTAGTACATGATGCTTATATTGAAAGTTGTTCAATACACAGAGGTAACAAAACAGCTGGATATAAAGTTGAACAAGTTAAACATATCTGCACATTGTTACTCTTCTAAAGGGCTAATGTCATCAATAAAAAGTAAGCTTTTATTGAATTTTAAACAACAGTGGCAAAATAGATTAGTGAAATGTAAAAATGAAAACTCAGGTAAACTGCGTACTTACGCAAAATTTAAGAACATTTTTGAGCTAGAAAATTACCCAAGTGTCATAAATGATGGAAAAATCAGATCCTGTTTTGCCAAATATAGAATTAGTACTCATAAACTGGAAATAGAATTAGGCAGATACAGTAAAACTCCTTTGGAAAACAGGCGATGTAGGTACTGCGACTCTGGGGAGGTCGAAGATGAACAACATTTACTCTTAAACTGCTCTAAGCATTCTGCTCTCAGAGCTTATTTCATCAAAAAAGTTTCTGAAAAGTGTAAAAACTTTTCACTACTATCTGATATGAACAAACTAATATTTCTTCTATGTAATGACGACGTGTCCATTTTAAACCTGTTAGCCAGATTTATATATGACTGTTTTGTCTTAGATATAGCAATGAACCCAATAGTGGTGTAGGCTCTTTAAATAATTCATTTTCATAGTTTTTATCATGTCACATGTATATGAGTTCTTGATATTACTAGTCATACTATTATATTATATTATTAGTCATAATATTATAATATAATTTACTGTTAGTATTACATTATTGTTTTTATAACTTTTATATATATTTTCTGTTGATTTGTAGTGTTAGTGATATATCTTTTTAAACTTTGTGTATATGTCAAAATTGTCGTGCCCGAGAGGGCCCGAAATTGGAAATAAAAGATATTCTATTCTATTCTATTCATAAGAAAAAAGGGAAATTACCTCCCTGTCAGTATACTACCTGCTGTATCTAAAATACTAAAATATTTGAAAGAGCAATAAATATACAATTAACCCATTTTTCTATCAACATTTCAATAAATATATCTGTCAGCATTAGATCAGGTTACGGCTGTCAGAAAACCCTATTTAGACTAATTAAGGACTGGAAACAGGCATTAGACGAAAATAAATATATGGCATCCGTTTTAATGGACCTCTCTAAAGCGTTCGACTGTTTGCCACACGGCTTTCTCACTCTCAAGTTGATTGTCAGTTATTTAAGTGAACGAAAACATTGTATCAAATTAGGTCAGTTCAATGTGATTTCCAAGAAATATATAAAGGGGTTTCAAAAGGCTCAATATTAGGTCTTATGGTTTTTAACATTTTCCTTAATGACATAGAGCTATTTCATTTTGTTTAAGATAGTCGGCTTTACAAGTATGCTGATGATAATACCTTATCCTTTGCAAATCTTGATATAGACACAGTTAAATCTACCTTAGAACGTGATAGCATATCTTTGATAAAATGGTTTTCAGATAATAAAATGCAAGCCAATCCAGACAAGCTTTAAGCAGTCACCTAGAACATAAAACTAAAAATGTTACATTACTTTTGATTTGTCTGGTAATAAAATAAACTGTGATGATGAAGTAAATCTGCTGGGTGTTACTATTGATTTTAGGTTAAAGTTTGAGACTCATATTTCAAATATTTGTAAGAAAGCCTCCAGACAACTAAATGTTTTAAAACGTATTTGTAGGCATTTATGTAAACTAGGAAAACTAAATATATGCCATTCTTTCATTCTATCAAACTTCAATTTCTGTCCATCAACATGGCATTTCTGTGGAGAAGTTAATACCAAAAAGAAAGAAAATATACAGAAAAGAGCTTTACGATTCATCTACAACGATTACTAGTCAGATTACGAAGGGCTGTTAAATAAATCTCAACCTCCAACCTTAAAAATTAGAAGACTGATATATATGGCAATAGAAACTTTCAAGATAATTAATAAGCAGTCGCCATCTCCACGACTTAGATAAAATAAAAACAAAATCTTATTCTTTTAGATACACCAACACAGCTGAAGTCCCACAGATAGAAGCACAAGATAGGTCTCAAATCTTGATGATTCAGCCAAATGCTTGTTGAAACGAGTCGTCTGATTGGTTCAAATGAAAATAGATTTACGAAAACAAGAGGGTCATTGACCTTAAGCGTTCACCTGAGTATAAGGCTTTAAGTGAGTTTGCAAAACGTAATGTTACAAGTATTATTGGTTTCTTCTATGTTAGCCGTGCACACGTACTTCCGTACGCGCATGCGTGTACTGTTACTTTTATCCCATGTGCCAAAAACAAACAACATATATCACACATTCTTTAGCCTTAGGGCATAGATAGACAGTACAACTCTGACATCACACACCAATACTCAAGGCTCTAACTATTATTGATTCAGAGAAGATGCATATGGTCCCAAGTTTTAAGCATGCATCTTCAAAAATGTGAAAGTAGGTCACCAGGTCAATGTCAAGGTCAAAGTTTATTTCGGTACACAAACCTATGCATGTGGTCCAAATTTGAAGGCTGTAGCTACAGAAATGTGAAAGTAGGTCACTAAGTAAAGATTAAGGTCAAAGTTCATTTCGGTACATGAAACAATGCATGCGGTCCAAATTTGAAGGCTGTAGCTTGAAAAATGTGGAAGTAGGTCACTAGGTCAAAATCAAGGTCAAATTTCATTTCGGAACACAAAACTATGCATGTGGTCCAAATTTGAAGTCTGAACCTTCAAAAATGTGGCAGTAGGTCACTAGGTCAGTGTCAAAGTCAAAGTTGATTTCGGTACACAAATCTATGCATGTGGTCCAAATTTGATGGCTGTAGCTACAAATATACGAAAGTAGGTCACTAGGTCAAGATCAAGGTCAACTCATGTCAAGGTTCATCTAGCCACTCAAAACTATAGACGTGGTCCAGATTTGAATCTTGTAGGATAAGGACAAGAAGGTTTTTAAAGCTTTTCTCTATATAAGTCTATATAAACCATGTGACCCCGGGGCGGGGTCATAATTGACCTTAGGGGGATAATTTGAACAAACTGTGGTAAAGAACCACTAGATGATGCTGCATATATTTATACACGAGCATTTTTGTGTTTTACATGTCATGCCTTTTTGTTTCCATTACGTGTGTTAGAGATTCACCTGGAGGGGATTACTTTTATTTACACTGTCCCGTGTCTTTGAAACATGGTGGGGGTAAGAGTGAGTTTGGGTGCGCACTGTAAACCGGTTTAAGCTCCCCAGTGTTTTTGCCACTGACCGTTCCAAGGCGGTGCCCCACTGTGTTCCTTTGTTTGTTCGTTTTGTCCTCTTGTGTTGGCTTTGTGTGTGTATGTATGTGTGTGTGTGTTTGTGGTGCGCACGTCTGCGTGCTGTGGGTTTCGTTGTGGGGAGGCTGCATTTTTGGTACGTGGCATTACCTGTTTGATATTTATCTTTGTTTTTTGTGGTTTTGGAGAAGAAGATTTTTAAGGTTTTCCCTATATATTAAAGTCTATGTAAACCATGTGACCTGCAGGGCGGGGCCATATTTGACCCTAGGGGAATAATTTAAACAATCAGAGTAGAGATCTACTAGATGACGTCACAAACAAAATATCAAAGCCCTTTGCCCTGTGGTTTTGGACAAAAAGATTTTCAAAGTTTTTCCCTATATAAGTCTATATAAACCATGTGACCCCCGGGGCGGGGCCACATTTGACCCTGGTAGAGGACCACTATATGATTCTACATACCAAATATCAAAGCCCTAGGCCCTGAGCTTTTGGACAAGAAGATTTTCGGGCCAGCAGTTTTTTTGTTTTTTTTTATTTAACGTCGCACCGACACATGTTAGGTCATATGGCGACTTTCCAGCTTTAATGGCGGAGGAAGACCCCAGGTGCCCCTCCGTGCATTATTTCATCACGTGCGGGCACCTGGGTAGAACCACCAACCTTCCGTAAGCCAGCTGGATGGTCGGGCCAGCAGTTTCACACAAGAAGATTTTTAAAGTGTCCAATATATACATATAGGGAAAAGTGACCACGCCCTCTGGCGGCCATGTTTTTTGACGAATCAAAATAATTTGAACAATCTTGGTAGAGGGTCACACAAGGACCATTTGTGTAAAATTATCCTAAAATCAGGCAAGCAGTTTCACACAAGATTTTTAAAGATTCCACTATATACATATAGGGAAAAGTGACCACGTCCTCCAGCGGCCATGTTTTCAAAATAATTTGAACAATCTTGGTTTAGGGTGACATAAGGACCATTTGTGTGAAATTATTTAAAAATCGGACCATCGGTTTAGGCGGAGTCGTTTGAAGTTTTTTTCTATTTTTAGTTCTGGCAGCCCCTATATGCAACCAAGCGGGACCGTTCGAACAACTTTGGACGGACGCACGACGGAAGCCGGGCACAACGTGATCACAATACCTCACCATGATCACTTCGTGCTCAGGTGAGCTAATAAAAATAGCAATATCGGAAATCCAAATATACATAAAAGATGAATGTGAATGGGTCATCCTCGGATCTTCGTTTAGAAGATCAAGTACTTTAGTCAGGTTGTCTGAAATGCAGCTGTTTATCAGTCCATAACAAATCTGATTTGATGTAGTAGATATCTTAAACCATTTTCTAAAACACATTAGTGTTCGTTTTCAAGTTCAGTGTTTTAACCTCTATTTGCTTTCAACTAGTTTTTAGACCTAGGCCAAGATTAACAGATTTATTTCAGATTTAATCAAACTTGTATGCATTACTCATTAATTGTGATTTGCTAATGTTGTAACTCTATTTAATAGTGTAATTTTATTATTAAATATACTTTTGTTATTTGTCGGTAAATAGCTATACATATATGTAACCATATGAGATAGCCACCTTACTAACTAAAGTCGACAAGGTAGGTCTCTCTACATACTGGCACTGTTCCAGAGACTGAATTGCCATTGTCTCTCCTGTGTACAAAAGGGTCCGAAGTACAAGGCTTTCAGCAACTAGATGCAGCACATTCTTGTTTCGAACATCATGAGTCACCTTGATAATAAAAATGTTCTTACTCCTTTTCAACATGGTTTCCGCTCCAAACATAACTGAGACACAACTCCTTTCTTTCACTCAAGATATCTTCTGGAAAACAGACCGATTTGATTGTCATAGACTTCAATTAAGTTTTTGAAAAAGTCGATTACCATGCAACTTCATATATGTAAGTTCAAGAACCTTGGAATTAAGTGTCGTTTCATAGATCAGATCTTTTCTGAAAAGTCGTATACAAACAGTTGTGCTCTCATTCAGATTCTGTAGCAGTCATGTCTGAGGTACCTCAAGGTTCTGTCCTGGGTCCCTGCCTTTTCTCTGTTATATAAACGATCTTCCCGATTCAGTTAAAAGTCCGGCTCTTTGCCGATGACACCATAGTATATTCAACAATTGATTCCCCTGTAGATAATTTAAAACTCCAAATTAGAACAATGGGAATCTCAATGATCAATGAAATTTAATCCTAATGAATGTGAAGACATCAGAATTTTCAAACAAGAAACATACTGTCAGCTTTCCATATAAATTACATGCATCACAAAAAAGGAAACAAGAGGACCAAGATGGCCCTAGGTCGCTCACCTGAGAAACACACCATAACAGTGTAGACATGTTTGACGTAGTGATTTCATGGAAAAAAAATTCTGACCAATTATCATTAAAATTGGAGCAAAACAAGTATGTTCTTTGATTTGACCTAGTAACCTAGTTTTTGACCCCAGATATTCAAACTTGACCTAGATTTCATCAAGGCTATCATTCTGACCAAATTTCATGAAGATCCATTGAAAAATCCAGCCTCTATCTCATACACAAGGTTTTTCTTTGATTTCACCTAGTGACCTAGTGTTTGAACCCAGATGACCCATATTCGAAACTGACCTAGATTTTATCAAGGCTATCATTCTGACAAAATTTCATGAAGATCAGTTGAAAAATACAGCCTCTATCACATACACGAGGTTTTTCTTTGATTTAACCTAGTGACCTAATTTTTGACTACAGATGACCCATATTCAAATTCTACCTAGATTTCATCGTGCTTATCATTCTGACTTACTTTCAGAAAGATCAATTGAAAAAAAACAGCCTCTATCGCATACAAAAGGTTTTCCTTTGATTTTACCTAGTGACCTACTTTTTGACTCCAGATGACCCATATTCGAATTTAACCTAGATTTCATCAAGGCAATTATTCTGACCAAACTTCATGAAGATCAATTGAAAAATACAGCCTCTATTGCATACACAAGGTTTTTCTTTGATTTGACCTAGTGACCTAGTTTTTGACCCAAGATGACCAATAATCAATCTCAATCTAGATTTTATCAAGGCAATCATTCTGACCAAATTTCATAAAGGTCAATTGAACAAGAGCTGTCCATAAGACAGCCAAGCTCGACTATTCGAAATATTGTCACAGAAGCTGGAAATTATTACCCAAAATGTTAAATATCAAAAGAGTTTTAAGTTCAAAAGGGGACATATCAGAGTTATGGGACTTGATGCTATCAACTAGTTTTATAACCCCGAAGAAACATGTTAAGTTTCAATTCAATATCTGCATTAGTTTTGGGGATAGTAACTTGCATGTAAAACTTTAACCAGAATTTTCTAAGTCCAAAAGGGGGCATAATTTGCTCAAAATACATGTTAAGAGTTATGGAACTTGACCCAGTGAGGTAGGTAATTGATCTAGAAAAAGAATAAATAAGTTCCAAATCTATATGCCTTTTAGTAATAGCTGTATGTACTTGCACGCAAAACTTTAACCAGAATTTTCTAAGTCCAAAAGGGGGCATAATTTGGCCAAAATACATGCCAGAGTTATGGGACTTGACCCAGTGAGGTAGGTAATTGATCTAGAAAAAGAAAAAATAAGTTTCAAATCTATATGCCTTTTAGTAATAGCTGTATGTACTTGCACGCAAAACTTTAACCAGAATTTTCTAAGTCCAAAAGGGGGCATAATTTGGCCAAAATACATGCCAGAGTTATGGGACTTGACCCAGTGAGGTAGGTAATTGATCTAGAAAAAGAAAAAATAAGTTTCAAATCTATATGCCTTTTAGTAATAGCTGTATGTACTTGCACGCAAAACTTTAACCAGAATTTTCTAAGTCCAAAAGGGGGCATAATTTGGCCAAAATGAAGGTCAGAGTTATGGGACTTGGTGCTATCAACTAGTTTTATAACCCCGAAGACACATGTGAAGTTTCAATTCAATATCTGCATTAGTTTTGGAGATAGTAACTTGCATGTAAAACTTTAACCAGAATTTTCTAAGTCCAAAAGGGGGCATAATTTGCTCAAAATACATGTTAGAGTTATGGAACTTGACCCAGTGAGGTTGGTAATTGACCTAGAAAAAGAATAAATAAGTTTCAAAGCTATATGCCTTTAAATGATAGCTGTATGTACTTGCATGCAAAAACTTAACCAAGGTGTGACGCCGACGCCGACGCCGACGCCGACGCCAGGGTGAGTAGAATAGCTAGACTATTCTTCGAATAGTCGAGCTAAAAATAAAGCCTCAATCACATACACAAGGTTTTTCTTTGATTTGACCTAGTGGCTTAATTTTTGACCCAAGATAACCCATAATCAAACTTGACTTAGATTTCATCAAGGCAATCATTCTGACCAAATTCCATGAAGATCAATTGAAAAATATAGCCTCTATCGCAAACACAAAGTTTTTCTTTGATTTGACCTAATGACCTATTTTTTGATCCAAGATGACCCATATTCGAACTTGACCTAGATTTTATTAAGGCAATCATTCTGACCAAAATTCATGAAGAATAATTGAAAAACACAGCCTCTATCGCATACACACGGTTTTTCTTTGAATTGACCTAGTGACCTACATTTTGACTCCAAATGACCCATTTTCGAAATCGGCCTAGATATCATCAATGTAATCATTCTGACCAAAATTCATGAAGATTAATTGAAAAATACAGCCTCTATCGCATACACAAGGTTTTTCTTTGATTTCACCTAGTGACCTACTTTTTGACCCCATTTTTGAACTCGGCCTAGAATTCACCAAGGTAATCATTCTGACGAAATTTCATGAAGATCAGTTGAAAAATACAGCCTCTATCGCATACACAAGGTTTTTCTTTGATTTGACCTCGTGACCTAGTTTTTAACCCCAGATGACCCGTATTTGAACTCCTCCTAGATTTCATCAAGGTAATCATTCTTTTCAAAATTCATGAAGAGTAATTGAAAAATGCAGCCTCTATCGCATACACAAGGTTTTTCTTTGATTTGACCTAGTGACCTAGTTTTTGACCCAAGATGACCCATTTTCAAACTCGGCCTACATTTTATCAAGATAATCATTCTGACCAAATTTCATGAAGATCAGTTGAAAATACAGCCTCTATCGCATACACAAGGATTTTCTTTGCTTTGATCTAGTGACCTAGTTTTTGACCCCAGATGACCCATATTCGAACTTGGCCTAGATTTCATTAAAGTAATCATTCTGACCAAAATTCACGAAGATTAATTGAAAAATACACCCTCCAACGCATACACAAGGTTTTTCTTTGATTTGACCTAGTGACCTAGTTTTTGACCCAAGATGACCCATTTTCGGACTCGGCCTAGATTTCATCAAGGCAATCATTCTGACCAAATGCCATGAAGATCAGTTGAAAAATACAGCCTCTATCGCATACACAAGCTAAATGTTGACAGACGACAGACAGGCAGACAGACGCCGGACACCGAGTGATCACAAAAACTCACCTGAGCATTGCTCAGGTGAGCTAAAAATACTTTGGGGTAACAATCAGTGAATATTTCCCACTACCGTCATGAACAGACTCAATGAAACCGAGTCTGTACTGTTTTCATTTTTGTCGTGTTGGGAGTAGAGTTTCCACTTTTTCAAACTAAATCATCTCAAGCTAAAACCACATTCGCATTTATTAAAAGAAATATCCAAAGTAATAAATAAACATCAAAGAAAAATCCTAAAAAACGCGTGTAAGAGCAAAGCTCGAATATTATAACATAGTACGACACCCATGGCAAAAACACACAGTATCATATGAAATAGAAAGAGTGCAAAGAGCCGCAGTATGTTATGTACTTAACGACTACTCCAATTACAGTAGTGTAACATCAATGCTGGAACAGCTCAAATGGCTTACACTCTAAATTATGCTGAATAAAATCGCGAACAACATATAAACTGTAGATCACAGATATTTCATACCATCTAGAAAGCTAAATTATATCATCCCTTTTGCTTTCAAAGTGCAATCAGACACAGAAATGACATGGAACATACGATCACAATCAGTAACAGTCTGCAAGGCTTCACTTCTAGCCTGATTTCGCAAAAGTATTAGTTTAAACATATTTATTTGCCAATAATTTCAACACACATTCAGTTCACAACAGGTGATACAATAGATTGGCAAGCGGAGATAGAACCGGAAGCAAATTGCTTATTGAAAGGTTCGTTCCACTATACAAAATCACGGTATTCGGGTCATGACATAACAATCTGACTAAAGTACATCTCCTATATTACGCTACGCATAGGATCTGAAAACGACCTATTCATTGCCTCGTTCTGACGGCTCTTTCGCTAACCAATCAGAGCCTAGCTTGCAACATCTTGCAAATCTACATGTAGCATTGACTTTTGATATTTACAATTCTTATGTCATAATGTATGCCGGTTAGCTCAGTCGGTAGGCCACTTGCTTTGTAAGCGAGGGGTTCTGGGTTCGAGTCCTGGACTAACCGCATATTTTTCTTATCCTTTGACAATCGAACAAGTCGTCTGATTGGATAACATAAAAATAGCAATAATGGAAATCCAAAATATACAAAAGACGAATGTGAATAGGTCGTTCTCAGATCTTCGTTTAGAAGATCAAGTACTTTAGTCAGATTGGAATAGTGTCAGTGATACAGTTTAGCAGTTCAGCTTGTGTGGTTCTAATACTCCCGCTTTCATAGTTTTATGTACATTTTGTATTGTTTAATCATCGTTTGGATATGTTGCTTGCTTTATTGTTTTGTCTCTTTACTGTTTCTGTGACATGCAGGCGTCATAACCTCGTATGTTTTCTTTAAATTCTAGTGTGTTTAGATTTGCCTCGTTTAGGGCTATTTCATTATTCTAACTTGGATCCATACGCCGTTTTTCGTGGAATACAATCTAATGTTTCAATGAAGGTTCTATGTACACAGCCTTATGAACACATCTGTGGATATCTGATATTGTTCTTAAACCGGGGCTAAAGGGCATTGGCGCGATAGGCTCCGCTTCCAATATCGTCATTGACCAGGTTCAATCAGACAGAGCCTGTGACATTTTCATTTTTGTCGTGTTGGGCTATCTTTGAAGTATCCACTTTTTTCTATCTTTTTTAATTTCTGTAAAGTAAATAGGGCCTCCGTGGCCAAGTGGTTAAGGTCGCTGACTTCAGATCACTTGCCCCTCATCGATGTGGGTCCGAGCCTCACTCGGATTGTTGAATTCTTCATGTGAGGAAGCCATCCAGCTGGCTTACGGAAGGTCGGTGGTTCTACCCAGGTGCCCGCTCGTGATGAAATAATGCACGGAGGGGCACCTGGGGTCTTCCTCTACCATTAAAGCTTGAAAGTCGTCATATGGCCTATCATGTGTCGGTGCGACGTTAAATCCAACCAAAAAAAAATAGTATGTTCTGGTCTGATGCACAGTCCCAATGAGACTATCCAGCTAAGATGTTGTCACACAAAGAACAAACTTTTCTGTTTTAATTTGATCGTATACCTGCCGTTCAGTGACTAATGAATTTAACACAATGTTATAATCTGGAACAGAACCGGTGTCAGAATCAGTAAAAGCTTCCTAAATATTTTCATTTAATATACTAAACTGTTCAAAAACATCTGAAGTTTTCTAAGAGACAATCTTTGTCAGGTTTATTTTTCGTTTTGGTATCTGCATGACGAACATTTGTATGTTTTATTGTACTTGAAATTTTGAATATTGTTGAAATTTCCTTTTTATATACTTGTAAAACTCAATATTTCTTTTTACAGAATTGAGGCTTATAGACACATTTGCGGATGCCTCTTGATTGCTTCTGATACTTGTAAAATGGGCAAATGTTGAGTTTCACTAGGCGTGGACGGTGCTATACACAATACCATCCATGAACAGGCCCAATGAAAGTGAGCCTACAATATTTTCATTTTATGTCGCGTTTGGTGACTGTAGAGTTTCCGCTGTTCTAAAATATTTTTAAACAGTTATTTCTTCTGCATGCCTTTACTCTTACTGGCCTACATTCTTACATACCATGGACTTTACATGGCTTTAATTTTTATGGCTAATGGATACTCATCCTTGTTTTGATGTGTCTTAGTATTGTAATAATGTTGGTGGATATAAAGGAGACACAACTGTTTTCTAAGCTTTAATCTATAGGAATGAATATTCTATGTACAACAAACATACTAGTAAGAGAGTGGTCAGTGGGCGGTGCTTATCAGTAGACCTGATAGCTGTGATTGGCCAGTGGACTAGCCTATAATGTAACAAGTATTACAATTGTTATTCAGCTGTACTTCTACTTATACGAGAATACTCTCAAAAATCAATTTCTTATAAAGGTTGAGATGTCGGGGATAGTATCAAAAACATTGTTAAAATATGTTAAAAATAAAAGAATGCTATGCTGTTTCTAATACATATATGAAGCTAGGCTAGTAGTGAAGCCTTGCAGACTGTAACTGACCTTGATTGCATATGGCATGCCATTCTTACTGTTGCATGTACATGTACTTCATTATGTCATCAATCTGACTAAAGTACATCTCCTATTACGCTACGCATAGGATCTGAAAAGGACCTATTCATTGCCTCGTTCTGACGGCCCTTTCACTAGCCAATCAGAGCCTAGCTTACAACATCTTGCAAATCTACCTCTAGCATTGACTTTTGATATTTACAATTCTTATGTCGTAATGTATCAGATAGCCGGTTAGCTCAGTCGGTAGGCCACTTGCTTTGTAAGCGAGGGGTCCCGGGTTCGAGTCCTGGAATAACTGCATATTTTTCTTACTCTTTGACAATCGAACAAGTCGCCTGAATGGATAACATAAAAATAGCAATAATGGAAATCCAAAATATACAGAAGACGAATGTGAATGGGTCGTTCTCAGATCTTCGTTTAGAAGATCAAGTACTTTAGTCAGATTGGAACGTAATTTATGTTTGTTTTTTGTCGGTTATTTCTATCTTCTTTTTAGAGAGCGCTACATGATGTTGCAGTTACTTCCCTTACCTTGCTTGACTGCATGTTATGTGAATATACATCAACACTAATATAAAACAAATGTGAAAATTTTATTACAAAAATGTTAAATTAGACTACCCATCTAAATTTAAAAGTAGGGTGTTTATGACATACAGTGCATTACGAATAGACAACGGCATCATACATACGGATTAAAGTGTAAATTATACCTATACTTTTGCTATTGTCCATTTTAGCACCTGCTATAATTTTTATAATTGGAAATTTGGTAAACTGGACTGCTTGCCATTGTTAATCACGTGTAATTAGCACTTTTATTTAGGATATTATGACCGTGACCGTGAATGATTTTCGTTCACTATTGTTAACATGAAATACATAATACATGTAGCTTTCAAACATAATCTTGAGTATATATAAGTCTACTATCGTCTAGTATTTGGTAATTTGATGATATTATATATTTTCTTTTTACCGTATCCGTGAATTAACAAACTAAAGATCATTGAAATGAAATAATTTGTGTTTATTCTTGTGCATGAAAGCTCGTGAAAGTGCCGAGGTTACTCTGACGTCATCAGCGATTCTCCTGTTTATTTCCGGTTTTACATAATTTTTATTTCTTTATGTCTGTTCGCAATAACCGAGGGATTTTCCATTGAATTTCGTACTTTGGGACTGGAAAAAGTGTTCCTTATAACCGAGTGTTCCTTATAACCGAGTTCCCTATAACCGAGGATTTTTACATTGAATAAAGAAGGAGTTAGATTGGGGAATTGAAAATTGTTCATTATAACCGTGTGTTCCTTATATCCGAGTTCCTTATAAGTGAGGTTTACTGTAATACACTATTAATATTAGTAAGTACAAAATATATATGTCTTCTTCAAACAATCCGACTCAATCTGGCTTATGTTCTAGATCTTCCTCAAAATCAGATCTGATGTCAGCCCATCCGTATTATCATATTTTTTATTTCTACCAATCTATTTTTATTCAATCAGCCGACTCGTTTCAACAAGCGTTCAGCTGAAAGGGACTGGACAAAATAATGTTGTTGTTTTTTTGTGTCATATTGTTAACAAAAGAACGTGAGAATTCGTTTCTAAACTATCTTTAAAAATATGAAATCAAGAAAAAAAATCAATCCTTGTATTTTTGTAGGGCCCCCGTGGCCGAGTGGTTAAGGTCACTGATTTCAAATCACTTGCCCCTCATTAATGTGGGTTCGAGCCTCACTCGGGGCGTTGAATTCTTCATGTAAGGAAGCCATTCAGCTGGCTTTCGGAAGGTCGGTGGTTTTACCCAGCTGCCCACTCGTGATGAAATAATGCACGGAGGGGCACCTGTGGTCTTCCTCCACCATCAAAGCTGGAAAGTTGCCACAAGACCTATAATTGTGTCGGTGCAACGTTAACCAAACAAAATAAATAAATAAACAAATAAATTGTATTTTTGTTGCTTCATAACGAAAATTATAGCAACTGCCTATTGTTTTTGAATAAGATTATTCAAGACTGGTGGAGATAATCCATGATTTTTATGCCCCCGAAGGGAGGCATATTGTTTTTGAACCGTCTGTCTGTCGGTCTGTCAGTCTGTCGGTCTGTCAGCAATTTTCGTGTCCGGTCCATATCTTTGTCACCGATGGATGGATTTTCAAATAACTTGGCATGAATGTGTACCACAGTAAGACGACGTGTCGCGCGCAAGACCCAGGTCCGTAGTTCAAAGGTCAAGGTCACACTTAGACATTAAAGGATAGTACATCGATGGGCGTGTCCGGTCCATATCTTTGTCATCGATGGATGAATTTTCAAATAACTTGGCACGAATGTGTACCACAGTAAGACGAGGTGTCGCGCGCAAGACCCAGGTCCATAGCTCAAAGGTCAAGGTCACACTTAGACGTTAAAGGATAGTGCATTGATGGGCGTGTCCGGTCCATATCTTTGTCATCGATGGATGGATTTTCAAATAACTTGGCTTGAATGTGTACCACAGTAAGACGAGGTGTCGCGCGCAAGACCCAGGTCCGTAGCTCAAAGGTCAAGGTCACACTTAGACGTTAAAGGATAGTGCATTGATGGGCGTGTCCGGTCCATATCTTTGTCATCGATGGATGGATTTTCAAATAACTTGGCATGAATGTGTACCACAGTAAGACGATGTGTCACACACAAGACCCAGGTCCGTAACTCAAAGGTCAAGGTCACACTTAGACGTTTAAGGTCATTTTTCATGATAGTGCATTGATGGGCGTGTCCGGTCCATATCTTTGTCATTCATGCATGGATTTTAAAATAACTATGCATGAATGTGTGACACAGTAAGACGACGTGTCGCGCGCAAGACTCAGCTCCGTAGGTCAAAGGTCCTAAACTCTAACATTGGCCATAACTATTCATTCAAAGTGCCATCGGGGGCATGTGTCATCCTATGGAGACAGCTCTTGTTTTTATAAGTTTCCAGTGCCATTGTTCTCATACGCCTTGTGTGTAGAGAAGGTAATTTGGCTTTCATTAAGAGTTCTGTATAGGATGACGAGTAGTCTTCATAAACAAATCTAAGTGCTCTTTCTTGAATGTTTTTTTTTTTGTGTATTATTTTCTGAGCAGAAATGCCTTGATAATAGACAAAAATTGACAGAACAAAAGAGAGAGAAAAAAATAGTCAGTCTATTTAATTTACCTAAATTATTTCCAATACGTTTCACAATGTTCATTTTTTGCAGCTTTCTCACATGTAATACTTGTATTCCCAAGCTGAAAAACTGGTGATTTTTTTCTAGTTTGATTACCAACGGCAATAGCCTAGCTGAAATTTATCTGGGTTTGCCTGCATGCAGTTGAAATAAAACCACATAATAAAAATTAAAAAACTTGACTTTCTTCCTGCAGAACATATCATATTGTCATAATCTGGAGAGGAAAAGGAAAGTGTACTGTCGTCAGCATAGTTGTAAAGTTCACCTTTATTCATGAAGTAAAATATAACGTTTATAAAAATGTTAAAGAGCAAAGGCTCAAAAATTGAACCCTGTGGAACACCTTTTTAATGATTACCAAAGTACTAACTGTATTTCCAATTTTGACCTGTTGTTTGCGATTGCTTGAATAACATTCTAGAAGAGTGACAGAATTTTCTGACAGTCCATGTATTAGTAACTTACTAAGGAGAATGTCATGCAGAAGGCAGTCAAAAGCATTGGATAAATCCATTAAGATAGCTGCAACATATTCATTACTATCAATGGCATATTTCCAGTCTTCCAGAAGTCTTAGTAATGTTGTTTGACATCAGTGACCTTTCCTGTATGCACGTAAAAAAGTGTCGAAGATCTTATCAAAATAGTCTGATAGCTGGGTAGAGAGTAAGTACCTTTTGAAATACTTTAGAAGGAACTGGGAGGATACTGGCAGGTCTGTAATTGGATTTTACCATATTACCATTTTTCTTATGGCGAGGAGTTAATTGTGCCTCTGTAAACCTGTTTGGGAATTTGCAGTTTTAAATGAAAAAAAAAATGTTAAGTCTGTTAAAGCGACTAACCCACACATCATGACGTCCGATTTTAAAAAATCAAACGTTTGCTTTATTCACCTATATGCTGCATAATCGATGTTCGTACAATGTATTTTTCATCAAATTCTGTTGAAAATCGTTGTTTTGCTAATACATGTACATTCAAAATAAAAATATTCGTCTACAATTTCTACAATTTCTGATAAGGGTTTCCCGGTTTATAAATCAAAGCCCTGAGAGGACTGTAGTGAAGCGTAGCTGAACCGGTATGCATTTTAATAGAGAAGCCTGGCAAGAAAAGATTCCATCATTTTGCAATATTTCACTAAATGCTACTAGTTTTTTGTAATTATTGAACCAAAAAAGGAACCCACATCCAGACCAAAGTCGGTAAAGGTTACTCAAATCATAATCTTTGACTCGACTCTAGACCCGCCCGCTTAGCTCAGTAGGTAGAGCGTTGGTCTACGGATCGCGGGGTCGTGAGTTCGATCCTCGGGCGGGGCGTATATTCTCCGTCACTATTTGATAAACGACATTGTGTCTGAAATCATTAGTCCTCCACCTCTGATTCATGTGGGGAAGTTGGCAGTTACTTGCGGAGAACAGGTTTTTACTGGTACAGAATCCAGGAACACTGGTTAGGTTAACTGCCCGCCGTTACATGACTGAAATACTGTTGAAAAACGGCGTTAAACCCAAAACAAACAAACAAAATTGACTTGACTTTAGATCTAATAGGGAACCAATACCTGTACGTATGAAATCTGATCATCAGTAAAAGCAGACTAAGGCTTTAGAGGTCGCATTGACCTCGACACAAAAATCGATAGAGATTGTTTATGTCTTTGGCAAGGTTCTAAGAAAATCAAATGGACTAGACTGAAAGCAGGTTCGACAGACAGTCATGACAGGATCTCTTCCAAAGTGAGATGCCAATTCATAAAGCCAAGAGAACAAACTGAAAAAAAAATCAAAATATTTATCTTAACTGTGTAACATTTTTTTTAAATCGTACAAACCTGTGTAACATTTTTTTTTAATCTTTCATAACTGTGTAACATTTTTTATATGCCCGAAGGGACGTATTATGTTATGGTCCCGGTGTCCGTCTGTCTGTCTGTCCGTCCGTCCGTCTGTCCGTCCGTTAGCAATTTCGTGCCCGCTTTGTAACTCTTGAACCCTTAAAGAATTTCAATGAAACTTGCCACAAATGTTCGCCACACCAAGACGACGTCCGGAGCGCATGTTTTGGATGTCTCATTTCAAGGTCAAGGTCACACTTAGGATTCAAAGGTCATATGAGTGTGTTTCGTGTCCGCTCTGTAACTCTTGATCTGCTTGAAGGATTTCAAAGGAACTTGGCACGAATGTTCATCACACTGTGACAACGTGCAGAGCGCTTGTTTCGGATGACTAGCTTCAAGGTCAAGGTCACACTTAGGAGTGAACGGTCATATATGACTTTGCGGTGTCCGCTCTGTAACTCTTGAACTGCTTGAAGGATTTCAAAGAAACTTGGCCCAAATGGCGACGTGCAGAGCGCATGTTTCGGATGACTCCCTTTAAGGTCAATGTCACACTTATAGATCAAAGGTCATATATGTCTTTGCTTTGTGTATATTGCTCTGCATTGCAGTGCCTTTGTTTTTATTTGGTAATACACCTGTTTGTTTTCTTACAATATCTTTTTAATTGCTTCCCTTTTTGTTACTATAAATAGCTTATTTTGAAGTTGTTTTTTTATTGGCAGTAGGGAAAAGCTGAGACCACTTTTCTGTGGTACAACATGGATGGTACATCCAATTTTTAGATGTATTTTGACGTAACTTTACCTAGTAAGAATTTTTTCTTGGACTTGGACATTTTTTTTCTTTTGGAATTTCTTCTTTTTGTTGTTCCTGATCTTTCGGCTTCAACAGTCAAGTTCTTTAAATTTTGCTCCCATCCTCTGATGTAACCCTTCGGGCGTATAATACCCCGCTTGGCGGCGCTCTTGTTTAAAAATCTTGCAAAAAAAAAAACAAAGTGAGATTAAACATTCAGTATGTAGTAGGTCCTATATTTTCTAAATGTCAAGAAATTCAACTGATTCACTTAAGAGTATTGTGTGCGCGCTTGAAATTAATTTGGCCAGACTTGCAGCATACCAACAAAATACCACAAGAGGGTTGAGAAGACTAACATCTTATCAGTAATATATAAGAAAGGGGCCCTAATTGGCATATTTAATTATGAATGACTACCATTTTTCTTTTCTTTTTTTGCAAGTACTTCATAAAAAAATCTATATCTGTGATTCTCACGTTATAAAGATTGGTATTACTGACAACTTGTATGTTTAGCGGATAAATATAGTTTTCTGTGTGCCATTCGCCTTTCTCACATGACAAATATTTACCGCGTAATTAAGGTAGTTCAACACGTAGACAAAAATCAATACATTTATAAAATTTACAAGTGCCTTTTTGAGCTCACCAGAGCACAAAGTGCTCAAGGTGAGCTATTGTGACCGGTCATTGCCAGGCATCCGTTGGCGTCCGTCATGCGTCGTGCGTCAACATTTGCCTTGTGAACACTCTAGAGGCCACATTTATGACCCAATCTTTATGAAACTTTGTCAGAATGTTAGTCTTGATGATCTCTAGGTCAAGTTCGAAACTGGGTTATGTGGAGTCAAAAACTAGGTCAGTAGTCAGATCAAAGGAAAAGCTTGTGAACACTCTAGAGACCACATTTGTGACCCAATCTTTATGAAACTTAATCAGAATGTTAGACTTGATGATTTCTAGGCAAAGTTGGAAACTGCATCATGTGGGGTCAAAAACTAGGTCAGTAGTTCAGATCAAAGAAAAAGCTTGTAAACACTCTAGAGACCACATTTGTAACCCAATCGTTATGAAACTTGGTCAGAATATTAGTCTTGATAGTCTCTAGGAAAGGTTTGAATCTGGATGATGTTGGTTAAAAACTAGGTCAGTAGGTCAGATCAATAGAAACGCTTGTGAACACTCTAAAGGCCACAGTTGTGAACCAATATTTATGTCACTTAGTCAGAAAGTTTGTCATGATGATCATTAGGTCAAGTTAGAATCTGGGTCATTTGGGGTCAAAGACTAGGTCACCTGGTCAAATCAAAGGAAAAGCTTGTGAACACTTTAGAGGCCACAGTTGTAACTCAGTCTTTATGAAACTGGGTCAGAATGTTTTTCTTAATCATTTCTAGGTCAAATTTGAATCTAGGTCATGTGGGGTCAAAAACTAGGTCACTAGGCCAGATCAAAGGAAAACCTTTTCAACATTCTAGAGCCCACAATTTAAGTTAGAAACTAATTAGAATTAGTCAGAATGTTTGTTTTGATAATCTATAGGTCAAATTCGAATCTGGATCATTTTGGGTCAAAAACTAGGTCACCCGGTCAGATCAAAGGAAAAGCTTATGAACACTCTAGAGGCCACAGTTGTAACCAAATCTTTATGAAATTTAGTCAGAATGTTTGTCTTGATGATCTTTAGGTCAAGTTCAACTCTTGGTCATGTGGGGTCAAAAACTAGGACAGTAGGTAATATCAACTCTGGTGAGCGATATATAGGGCCATCATGGCCCTCTTGTTTACTTAGTGCCTTGAAGCACTGATGGGGCAATTTTTTTTGTCGGTATGAGAGAAATTTTTCGCTCGAACCCCGCTACCAACCGAACTGTAAATGATTATGGTGTAGTGTTTTTCCTTCAAAAATACGATGGTTAGGAAAATTAACGGACCCGTAATAGTGTACCTCCTTTTTTGAAGAGTATTCAATTTCCACCATAAACCTAATTTAACTACTTTTTCAGGAGGGCGTAGGTTCGAACCCCACTAGGACCAAACTTTTATTGATTATATTTCTTTTATCTAGTAAGATAAACTGATTTTTTTTTCAAGACTTATTGATTTGTTGTCCCTCATCGATGTGGGTTCGAGCCTCACTCGGGGCGTTGAATTCGTCATGTGAGGAAGCAATCCAGCTGGCTTACGGAAGGTCGGTGGTTCTACCCAGGTGCCCGCTCGTGATAAAATAATGCACGAAAAGGCACCTGGGGTCTTCCTCCACCATTAAAGCTGGAAAGTCGCCAAATGACTTATCATGTGTCGGTGCGACGTTAAATCCAAAGACAAATGATTTGTTGTATAAAAGCGGAAAAAATTTCATTTGATTAGCCATTTCATGTTTAAAGTGAAGTTAACCTCTGATACAGATAGATGATGGTTTAGACGCCTTTGAAAGTACAGAGCATCTGGTAAAAGTTCTTTATTTTGCATTTATTATGTGGAAGAAATGTAGGTAGGTTTTACTTCTGTCCTTTTGTTATTTTTGAATGCAGAGAGAAAGGTAATATTTTTTCAGTGTTGGAGCTTCATTTCTGTTCGATTATATACTAGTCTCCTACTTTAGGCTCTACAGAAAATGATCAACAGATTTCTGCTATGTTATATAGCAGTTGCGCAAAACTGTGATGTTTCTTTTATAAAAAAATTTTGGTATAATGAATTCTCTGCGATTGTTTTGCGCAGTGGTTGTCACTTTGAAATTTGTCTGTGATTTAGCTTAAGGAAATAACATAAATTATACAAAATTTAAAAAGAAAGACGCGGTAAAAGTTGTTTAAAAAATGCAACACAGTGCGAAACAATGTTAACTTCAAGACTGCATCAAGTTTATGCTATTGTTAAACATTACCATTACGGGTCCACAATGTTAATATAACCTGAAATACAATTGAAAATGGGTGTTTAAACAAAAACCGCTTATATCTACCCGCCCCCCGAAGCAAATTCGACACAAAGCACTTTTTACAATATCGATAGATATATGATAGATTTATTCAGTATATACAATATTACTTCCAGCATTTGTGAGAATGTTTCTAAAACGAACTTGTTAAGTATAAAAATGCTAAAAAAAGTGCCGTTAAATCGAATTCCGTTGTAAGTATATACATTTTTATGTAGCATAATATAACATGTAAGCTATTTCGGTATACAAATCACTGCAAATAAACAATATTTATGTAGCAAAATATAATATGCAAGCTGTTTCGGTATACAAATCATAGAATGTGGTAATTTGTTTCTTCTCGCGTAACTGTGGCAATTCCACGCAGCGCTTACCTTCCCTGGAACCTTTAGCAACTGATCTGGAAGAATTAAGTTTTAAAACTTCATGAAGCTTCCATTTTACATTACTGTGAAATCATTAATATTCGTGGGGGACTAATTTTCGTAGTTGAGTCAATCCACGAAATATTATCCCAACGAACAAGTAAAATTCCCATTCATTTCATGTTCAAAATCTGAAATCCACGAATTAATATCCCCACGAAAAGCTGTTTTGACCAAAACCACGAAATTTCATGTCCACGAAATTTAATGATTTTACAGTATTCATATTTTGTGCTCATTATTTTTTGTATTATATGCAAAAATCATACCTAGCAAAAGTAATACTTTTATTAAACATATAATCAATAATTCGCAGTATAATTCATATCGACGTTTATTAAGAATGAATCTGTGCTCGGAACCAGTATTTGTTTAATGATCTATTTATAGACCGAGGTCATAAGCTATAACGAACTGGTCGCTGGAATCCAGTTTCTATTTAAACAACATATATGACTGACTAAGTGCCGTTAAATCAAATTCCACTGTAAATATAAACATTATTTATGTAGCAAAATATAACATGTAAGCTGTTTCGGTATACATATCATAAAATATGGTCACTTGTCTCTTCTCGCGTAACTGTGGTAATTCCACGCAGCACTTACCTTCCCTAGAACTTAGAGCAACTGATCTGGAAGTAAACAATATTTATGTAGAAAAATATAATATGTAAGCTGTTTCGGTATACAAATCATAGAATGTGGTCATTTGTTTCTTCTCGCGTAACTGTGGCAATTCCACGCAGCACTTACCTTCCCTAGAACTTATAGCAACTGATCTGGAAGAATTAAGTTTTAAAACTTCATGAAGCTTCCCTTTTACATTATTCATATTTTATGCTCATTATTAATTGTATTATATGCAAAAATCATACCTAGCAAAAGTAATACTTTTTTAAACATATAATCAATAATGCACAGTATAATTCATATCGAAGTTTGTGAAGAATTAATTTGTGCTCGGAACCGGTGCTTGTTTAATGACCTATTTATAGACCGAGGTCATAAGCTATAACGAAGTGGTCGCTGGAATCCAGTTTCCATTTAAACAACATAAATGATTGTCTAAGTGTTTCGATTTAATTTTAATTCGATATGTTGCATATATTTATGATAAATACGTCTTACACTTCGTAGGGTTTGTTAGCTTTATCTCTGCATATTACACATTCCCAGCTAGCAAGCATACATGGGACCCATGTGGGACCCATATGGGTTCCCATATGGGACCTATATGGGCTACCCATATGGGACCCAGATGGGTTTTGCAAACCATTTTGGCATGGGTCCCATATGGGATGTACTATATGGGACCAATGTGGGCCCCTTATGGGTCCCAGATCTTATAACCCATGTGGGACCTTTCTGGGTCCCATGTCGTATATATAGTATGGGCCATTTAGGGGCGTTCTGGAATTGTATGGGTCTTATTGATTGATTGATATTGTCAAATGTCCGAAACATTGTAGCTGCCCATGTAGTTGTTTCAGAATCATTGTGGACCTTTTTATCTTGATCTATTGCATTTCCAACTCACTTCATCAGATTCTTTGTAAAGGCATTCTGTAAAGTAGAAAAAATAATGTCAGTCTGAGCATTTGTCCATGAAAATTAAGACTATTTGCAAAAAAGTAAGTCGTAATTTATAGCTTTAATATTACCTGAAATATATTAAATTCGAGTTTTTTTTTATAATTATCATTCATCATTTTCCCACAAATTAAATAGAAACGCAAAAACAGTTTTGATAAATAA
Organism: Mercenaria mercenaria; assembly: GCF_021730395.1. Lineage (NCBI taxonomy): Eukaryota > Metazoa > Mollusca > Bivalvia > Venerida > Veneridae > Mercenaria > Mercenaria mercenaria. The sequence goes on from NC_069362.1 coordinate 36,577,874, forward strand.
GGTACTGATTAAACATTTAATGGAAACATTTAAACTATTATCAACATTTTCTGAGATGTCCTCTCTAAGTTTATAGTATGAGATATTTTTAAGGAAATAGAATGCAGATTAAAAAAAAAGCTAATGATGTTAAAGTAGATATCTTATAAGTACGTCAAGTTATTGACGAATAATAATACAATTATTATGTTATAATAATGTTTAAAGTATTGCACTCACTTTTTCTGCATCGGTCCCTTCTGTACATAATGAATAAACTTGTTCTGTATTGCAGCTTAAACCTCCATCAAATTAACTGAATAGTGTGTAAACCATTGGCATGACTAATAGATAACATGTGTAGAGAGAGATGGACCCTTAGTTACCATGGTTACAAACATGTATTATAAATGTTCCCAATGTCCAGTATAGCTTTCCTGAATATTTTAAAATGAATGAATGTTATTATTAAAAAGTTACACAATTCTGAAATAGCTTAGACAACAGTCGAATTTTAATAACAATTAGGAATAATTTCGGAAGTGCAAAAAAATCATTTACTAGTATTAGTCCATTTTCATGATTTTGTAACCCTAGTAATTTTATTTTGAAAATACAATAAAAATGCTATACCCGTCCTTTCTATTATGAAGTAAGAAAATTATCAAACCTTCGATCCAGCATTCCGGTATGTCTAATAGCATAGTTTTTTTTCTAACAGTTTATATTGTAAATGTTATTGCAGCTAAGAAGAACGAAACCTTGCATTTTCTTATAGACAGAGACGGCTTTAAAACGTCTTTTAAAAGTCGTCTTTATTTCGTAGGTAAAACAACGGAAAAGAACGTCTTTTTTTCTGTTCACAGATGACATGACCATAAAACAACCAAATAAGGACGTCTTCAAGACGTCTTTTGTTTGCTGGGATGGGAACCATATGGGACCCTTCTGGGAAACATATTTTTTGAGACCAAAAAAATGTACATGTATTAGAATTCAAAGAAAACATAGAAAAAGGATTGTTATACTAGTGACAACACTTATGGTCCTAAAGTAAAGACGTTGCTGTATCACTTCAATGGGTCCCATATGGCTCTGGTGTGTGCAAATACTTACAATATGGGACCCAGATAGGACCATTCTGGGAAACGTGTTTCTTTTTGAGAGAAAAGAAAACGTAGAGACATTCAGAGAAACCATAAAAACTATTTTCTATGCTAGATACCTCACTTTTAAACTTAAAATGAATGCATTGGTATATCCATCGCTGAGTTATTGTATATGGGTCCCATATGGGTCCAATGTGGGCAAATACTTGCAATATGGGACCCAGATGGGACCCTTCTTGGAAGCATGTTTCTTCTGATACTTCAAAAAATATAAAAAAATTTCGAAGAAAACTTAAAATATGAACTTATATACTGGTGACACCACATATAAACTTAAAATAAATACATTTGTAATTTACATCACTGGGACATTATATATGGGTCCCATATGGGACCAATATGGGCCAATACTTACAATAAGGGTCCCATGTGGGACCCATATGGTACATTTGCCCAGATATAGCCCATATGGGCCCCATATAGGCTTGCGTGCTGGGTTGTGTGTATTCTGTCAATGAGTTTTGCCTTACCAAAGACGAAAAAGTTCCATTCATACGGATATTTCATTCATAGGACGCGAATTAATTTACCTTCGTTATATCTTATTTTATAATGTTATTTGAAAGGATAACAGGGAGCTGCATGACATAATGATTTACAAAATAACGTAGATAATATAATATTCTATTCATTTTGGACGGCTATACATATTTATATGCCATACATGATATTACTGTCCTGCAGAAATTTTAATGTTAGGATCGACAATTTCGGAGGGCATTGTTACTTTTGCTAGTAGGCATATGGTATTCAGAAAATCTGAACTGCATTGTTCACTCTTGGACTAATCGCCCCAAAATAATTAGTGTTCACATTAAATCTTATTACATATCCATACTAAATTACATCGATCTGTTTACTCATATCTTTCAATTCCTTTACCCGTATCTTTAACTTACAGTACTGAACTACTTTTACGGCGCATGAATGGAAAAAGGTAGCGCTGAACCGGAACCATGTGTTCTTGATCTTGGTCGCGTGATAAATATTTACGTCGTAAAATAGTACAACGCGTAGACAAAGTTCTTTACAAGAACTTATAATCCCTGTATTTTTCATTTAGGGTTATAATTTGGGGCTGACTTTCATGGAAAATGTTTTTTAATGGAATATTTATCTTGTTTTATGTGATTGTGAAGTGTATCTATGCAACTATTTATGTGAGAAATAAAGCATTTTGTTTTTGAGTTTCAGAAAAACATGCATTGTATTGAGATATTTATGGGTTTATTAATAAAGTATTCACTAATGAAAATCAGCGATGAACAAAAACTAAAAAACAAAATGAAAAATTCAGGTACATGTACTTTAAGTAATCTTTAGATTTAAACTTAGGAATTTGTAAAAAGCTGTCAAGAATGTGAACAATATTAAGTGTTTGAAAACCAAAATTGATAAGAAAATAATAACATAATGCTATTTAAAACTTCTAGGAAAATACTGAGCGCTTTCTGAACGACACTTCAGAGTGGCTGAAAACATTTTGCCATAGACTTTACGAAGATCCTTAGGAAGCAAAGATCGTAACCAAGCAAATAAATAGCAAACGCAGTTGGACCAAGTCGGTTTACAAGAGATTATGAAGTGTGAATCACACCTTACGCCCCCTAGCAATGACTTAAGAGGAATTCTGTTTTAGTAAACATGGTTCAAAAGGACCAGAAAATCTATTAACACTGAAACCGAGTACGAGGAGACTTTTTTACAGCCATCACATTGCACTTAAAGACTTCTTTGTGATAGCAAATATTTTTTAAGATGATCCTTTTGAAGCATAATAACACAACCACGCAAAATAACAGCTGACTTGATTTGATTGTGTCTGTTCGTTAGATGTAGTGTAATATGAAATTGCCCTCACACCCCTAGCACTAGCTTAAACAATGTTCTGTTATAATAAAATTACATGTATTAGTTAAAATCTGAATCTAAAATCAGATGAAATGTCTGAAAAATATGAACTGCACACAATATGAGGCAGCAGTGTTACAAGAATCACATTCTGCACGTCTTGATTAAGATGTGACTTACAATATTTTCACTTTAATGTTACCTACAATAGCATATTGTTGGTTATCTATTATGAATAATATGTTGCTTTATAACATATTATTAATATAAAATAGAAAGCAACTGACAAAAGAAGATCATAGGTTCTCAAAGGTCACTATTTTTTATGAATGACATTTTATTACACTTTGATTCTGAAGCAATTTGTATCAAGCTCTACAGTTTGAATTTTTGACAAAGACAGGTCATGCCTTTTTCATAACCTTTGGTACTAACTTAATTGATAATCAAACTTTTTTGTTATGGTTGATGCATAGTTTCTCTTAGTAGTGTTTCTCTTAATGTTCCGATATATCCAGGAGTATTCCACCACATAGTTCAATTTAGTCCTTGTCTGTACAATTTAAAGTATTAAAAAAATATTTTGTACATTCTGTCATTCTTGTAAATGTTTCAAAATGACAACAATAGTCTTCTTTATTTCATATCTATAAAGATTTATATATTTCTTCTATCTTGATTTGGTATCACTAAACAGTTTTGTCAACCTGGTAAAAGTTTTAAATCTAAAGTTTTTACTTAAATACCTGCATATTTTCTTTTGTTAGTTTTGGTTAGCACCTCTTTGCAACAGAAATTCAGTCATGTAATGTTGAACAGTTAACCTAACAAGTGTCCCTGGATTCTGTACCGGAACTACTCATTCTCTAGAGGCAAGTGCTAAGTTCTTCGTATTATACAGGTGTAAGTATATTGACTTCAGACACGATATCTTTATTGAATCGTCACAGAGATCAAAAGCCTCATCCAGATATCTGACTAAAGACCCTATGATTCGTCCTATCGAGCTAGGGTTGGTTTTGTATATGTTCTTATAATGCTACTATTTCTAAAATATAAAAAGAGCACTTTTTATAAAACTTGATTTTTACTCACAGGAAGACTGCACATATCAGCTGTATGAGAATAATATTATGGGTGTTATTGTATGCTTCATTGAAATTCCATCTAAAATTATAGTAACATGGATGGTGCAATATATATTATAGGCAATTTCTGAAATAACAGAAGTAAACCTTCTTAAAACTTACCGCTAACAGTTTAGATAAATCTGGACTTAAATTTCTTCTTGAATATTTTTTTAAAAAAACAATTATAGTGGAAGTGTGTTTCGGAAAAAATTCAAACTGTCTGACAGTAAAGAAGCATATTGTATTATTATAGTGCAAAATAAGTAATATTAATTATGTTTCTGGAATATTTTCTAAATAATTGATGCAATACAACAAGATTGTTGAAATAGTAACGTAACGTGTGTAATGTATGTTACATTTTTATTCTTCCTTCACTAAAATGTTAACTCTATATCTGCAAACATTATAAAATTGTTATTTCATTGATAACAATTAATTATATCATTTTATTCAGTTTTAGTGGTCTCAGAATTTTATTCGTTGTTTGTGACACTGCTTCATTTTATGCAAATTAACTAAGCACATGGTAGTTCTTTTCAAACTTAAACGGTTGCCATGGAAACAGTGAAATCATATATTATAGTTCAAAAGAGTTTTTTCATGGGAACATTTTTTATTTTGAAAGAGTTGGTCCTGCCGAACAATTTGGTACCTATGAAAAAAGTAAAGTCTATGGGGCGGGGTGTGCATGGTATGCTTGTAACCTCTGGAGATCCCCAAGGTTCTATTCTTGGTCCTCTTTTATTCTTATTATACATCAATGATATTGCTTTAGCTTCAAAGAGTGGCAATATAGACCTCTATGCTGACGACTCTACTATGTATGAATCAGATTATAATCTAGATAAAGTGCAAACTAAACTCCGCCAAAATTTAGATGTTGTGCAACAATGGTGGAAGTTAAACAACATGTCACTTAATCCAAACAAAACAAAATGCATGGTTTTGTGTACTAAACAAAAAAGTAAAAATTGTAAAGAACTCTTTTTAAGTATTTCCAAGCAAGTAATAGAAAATGTCAAGTTTAAAAAATTATTAGGTATTTATATAGACAACACATTTTCGTGGAATGTTCAAATTGAAACAGTTTGCACTAAACTTAACTCAAAAATAGCATTGTTGAAACGTATATCGTACTATTTGACAAATGAAATGAAAAAGTTATTCTATAATGCATATATAATGTCAATATTTGATTAATGTTGTACTGTATGGTGTCAATGAAATAAGAATTCTTTAAAAAAAAAATAATGAAAATTCAAGGTAGAGCTGCAAGAATAATTTTGAATAAAACGTTCCAAATAAGAACAAATAATATGTTAAAAGAACTTGGGTGGATGTCATTTAATGAAAGATGTAACTTCAACAGGGCTGTCTTATTTACAAAGCTTGCAACAATTTAACACCTTCATATATCTCTGAAATTTTAACCTTTTCCAGTAATGAAACATACACAATCTAAGATCTGCTGCTCATAATGACATAGTTATACCTAAATATCATACACATTATGGTAAAACAAGAAATATCTTTAAAAATGATGGTCGGCGAATTGTAATAAGAAAGAAGTTTATGAATTTTTCATCTAACATTCATCTTTCATCTAACATTTTTCAAATTGCAAAACTAAACACCGCACTTTAACAATTTAAATGTTTCTCTTTTAATTTTTCGCAAAGGTTTCGTAGGGTTGCAATTTTGTTTCGTTTATCCTTAGACGAATAATAACAGCAGTAGTTTGATGAAGATGCATGAAGCGGTTCATGAGAAGAGGTCATTAAACGTGTTTATATTATTAGCTAAATTGGTCCCTATCCCCATTTGTAACAAAATAGCAGGAGACCTTACGATATTGTTACACATCGAGTTTGATAAAAATCCATTACATTTTAGTGGTTAATGCGAAGAAAGGCATATCTACTTTTAGCTATAGTGGTCCCTAATAGGGCCCAAGTTCCTATATAAATAAATTTGGAAGAGGACCTTATAATGATGCTCCAGACCCCGTATGATTAGAATACATGAGAAAAAATCAATTAAAGGATTTTTTTATTTATTATTTTTATTTATTTCTAAAATAGGCCAACTGATCCCGCTTTATCAAATGCATATTCGCTATTCATGAATCTTTGGACAATGACGTCACATCTATAAAAAAGTGAAGGTCAAGCAAAACATACAATTGTAATTATTTCAATATTTCTGTTTCATAAGCAAAGTTTGACCGTAGTCATATCACATAGATAAACTGTATGCAGCGTACCTTCATTTCATTGTAATGAGATTCAGTCATTATATAGCATATATATAATAAAACAGATTTCAACTGAGTTCAATATTTGCATACCATACTAAAGAAAAATATTCATATATAATAAATCAGTTAAATAATTTATAACAAATATATCAAAGCAAACAAGTACTCATTTTAATATGCAATCTGAATAAGTCACAAAAGCAAGAAACCTTTTCATATACAGACGACAAATGTAACAAGGAAAATCTTTTAAAAAGCACTTCTCTACATAAAAGACTCTTATCACACCCTTGTTCACGTGATACGCAGACCGTATTCAGCTCTTTCTTTAATTTGATATATGTTGGTATTTGAACAGGTTTTTATCATATTTATTAAATTTACTTATCATTTTGAGATATATCAATATTCTTGCTAAATATACTGAGCCAAAGTTAGCTTTAAAACTGAACAGCGTCGTTTAGGATAAACGCTTTGTCTACATTTCACTCAGCGTAGCACAATCAACAGAGTGAAAGAAATTGACACTTTCGTCCAATCAGGCAGAGTGTTGCATAAATCTTCCATTTTGATAAATTATTTATAACCCAGATAGCAGACATGCGTTGGCCCAACGTTGGGCCAACGGCAGACTCTTCGTTGGCCCAACGAAGATTTCCGACGTTGGCCCAACGCCATTTTGCTAATTGGCGCAACGTTGGCCCAACGGTTGGTACACCGTTGGCCCAACGACTGGTATCCTACACTCATCGTTGGCCCTCCATTGGGCCAACAACTGATATCCTACACTCGTCGTTGGCCCTCCATTGGGCCAACAGCATTTTTCGTCTATCACGGTTGGTCCAACGTTGGGCCAACTCTGTTTCTTTGTTGGCCAAAGATGGATGCCAACGCTATCCCAACGATTACGAAATTGAAAAAAAAAGACTAAAACTAACATAATATTGTTTAATACATGTTTTATTTTCAAATAGTTGTGATTTTGTTAACATTTAACAAAAAGAAATCTAACATTTATTTAAAGTTTGTTTGCAATTTTCCTGAAGAAATATAACAGAATATTTCATCACTACAACATGTAAAATATTGATTCCAGTCTTTTATAAATCTAAATATTTTTCTTATTTCAGTCACTAATTAAATCCTACTAAAGTGAATTACTGTCTGTACATTAACTCATTATATATCCAAGTTCTGTTTGTTTGTTTTCTTTTCTCACTGAAGTTGCAGCTTTTTATATTTTCATTTTTTCCTGTGCACCACAGTGCTAGGCACTCCATTATTACTCCCTTGAACAGCACCCTGTAAAAACAAAAATCATAATGTTGATTAAACCATCTACGTCAAATTGATAACAATAACTAAAGAAATGCACATAAACATCTGGACATAAACTTGCGTAAAATGTATGAAATTAATTTGTGTCTGTATTTAACAGAGAAAAATATGTTAGAATTAACAAGAAAATGAGTTATTTTATTTACAGAATTTAATACTCAACACAAGTGCCATCCGCCAGCTTTAAATATATAAGTATTTAACATATGTTCAAGTCATATGGATATAACATGCATACAGATATAAAAAGAAATTCTGTATAAGATTCCATAACTTTATCAAAAAATATTAAAAAAAACAAAAAACTTCTACTTACAGTTGATAGCTGGAAGACCGGTTTTTTGTTAAATCTAGACCTATCACATGTATAATAGTTTCCTTTACTTCACATGTCTATAAAGCTAGAAATCTGGCCTAGAGAGTAAAATTAACCACATTTTCTGGGATTTCTTACATAACTCGGGTTAACGAGAGTTCATGTTCTGGAATATTCAACAGATTGATTGTAAACATTTTATGATTGTATAAAATTAGATATTTGTTACAGAGTTAATAAGGGTTTTTTCAATACCTTTTTCACAATTCTTTCAATGTAGTAGATTTGAAATAGTTCAAAATATCATTACGGCTGCAGATAAGTTTTTAGTTTAATTAGCCCAAATTTAACTGATTACGAATTGGTGCAGAAAAGTGTTTAATAATTAATTAAATATTGCATGTTACAGCTACACAACCTGTGTATACTTGTGGGGGTTTGTGATAAAACAGTGACCTGTAAAATATACAATTATTATATCATTACATCTAATGGACCAACGTTGGCCCAACGTTGGGCCAACGATGTTTTCTCTGTGTAAGTCTTTCCCTGAAAATCAATATCGTGCTAATGCAGAGATATCTTTGACTGAAATTTAAAGTTGGTTCAACGTTGGCCCAACAGCTGTATTTACAATACTTATTAATCATTGTTGGGCCAATAGTGGCTCAACAACGATTATCCTTTGACGGTTTTCCGTCGTTGGCCCAATGACTTCATGTTTACAGGGAATGCGTTATCAAGTAGTTTGATTTGCAAACTGAAGTCACGTGGCATAGGTAACGAAAACGAATTTAGACGGCGTCGCCGAAAAAACTTATGTTACAATGGTGCAAATGTTTGGAATTCAATACCAAATGAAATTCGCTCCACATGTTCTCTAACATCTTTTAAAAAGAAATATAAAAAGTATAGTTGTTATTGTTGTTGTTGTTTTCAGAAGGCCACATTTAAAATTAAGATGTATATCATTTGTACTTAATACTGATGTATATCTTCATGTGCTACCTACTATAAATAAAGATGTTATTATTATTATTATTCTATTATTATCATAGACCTTATTGCCCCCCGTACTATTTCACCAATATCGGTATAAGTAGTTTGGTGACTTTGGGAAAGCTACACTTTCCAAAAAACGGAATTCCCGTTAGCAAACATCACGTGAGCGCACACGTATAGGTATCGCACACTATTGTGACGTTTTGAAATAAAAATAAGTCAGTACACTTAATACGTTAACAATGTAGTCAGTGATTTCTCGTTGGCCTAGGGCGGTTACGGCATTCGTATTATACTTGTTCATCGTGAGTTCGATTCCTGGACTCGTTAAATTTTGCCTTTATTTTTTCTTCACTACAATTCAATGAAATAACGATTTCAGCTAAATCCCCCCGCCACTGTTATGGATAGTGAAAGGGTAAACCTTAGACATTGAGCTGTGACCTTGACCTTGAACTGACATGGTTGAATTCTGCAAATCGTTTTGATGAGGTGATCATTTGCCCCAAGTTTCATGAAAATCCTTCAAGAGGTTTAGGAGATACATAGCTCAAACATTTGACCTTGAGTTGTGACCTTGACCTTGAGTTGGCATGGCTGACTCATGAGTTCTTGACCATTTGACCCAAGTTTGATGAAAATCCTTCAAGGGGTTAAGGAGATACAGAGTGAACACAAAATTGAAGGCTCAAACCCTAAGTTGTGACCTTGACCTTGGCATGGCCGACTCATAGGTTTTGCACATCGTCTTGATGAGGTGATCATTTGACCAAAGTTTTATAAAATTCCTTTAAGGGATTTAGCAGATATAGAGCGGACACGAAATGGAAGGCTAAAAACTTTGACCTTGAGTTGTGACCTTGACCGTGAGCCAACATGGCTGACTCATGTATTCTGCACATCGTCTTGATGAGGTGATCATTTGACCAAAGTTTCATATGAATCCTTCAAGGGGATTAGGGGATACAGAGCGGACACAAAATGGAAGGCTCAAACCTTTGACCCCGAGTTGTGACCTTGACCTTGAGCCAACATGGCTGACTTATGAGTTCTGCACATTGCCTTGATGAGGTTATCATTTGACCCAAGTTTGATGAAAATCCTACAATGAGTTTAAGAGATACAGAGCGAACACAAAATGGAAGGCTCAAACATTTAACCCTAAGTTGTGACTTTGACCTTGAGCCGACATGGCTGACTCATGGGTTCTGCACATCGTCTTGATAAGGTGATCATTTGACCCAAGTTTTATAAAATTTCTTCAAGGGGTTTAGAAGATACAAAGCGGACACAAAATGGAAGGCTCAAACCTTTGACCTTGAGTTGTGACCATGACCTTTAGCCGACAAGGCTTAATCATGAGTTCTGCACATTGTCTTGATGAGGTGATCATTTGAACCAAGTTTCATGAAAATCCTTCAAGGGGATTAGGAGGTATGGAGCCGACACGAAGTGTTACGGATAGACGGACAGAAGGACGGACGGATACCATTCCTATAGCTCCCCACCCCCACACCCCACTCGTGACGGGGGATTAACAAAACGAGTTAGTAAATCTAGTTCTGACATGTTTACTAAAATTATATGTCACAACTGACACGTTATTATGTCTAAATACACTCCACCTTTAATACGATCTAATGTTTCTTAGAACGAAGACGTCACCGCCGAGGCGCATAGCAAGGTATTGGAAGGGGTGCATGTGCCCATGTTAGGGTCTTCCCCTGGACTTGTTTTGAAATACAGGTGTGAAATGCTATCCTCAGGTGCATTTATTGGTGGCTGTACTCCTCCCATATTGGGGTGGGGTCAGGGGTTCTCCCCCTAGAAATTTTTTTAAATACTGGCATGAAATGGTGGCCTCTGCTGCATTTTAGGTCTAAATTTTGAGGTATTGTAGGGGTACGTTACTCCCCTCTTGATTGGGTGGTCAGGGGCTCTCATCCTGGAAATTTTTGAAATACAGGTATGAAGTGGTGGCCTCTGGTGCGTTTCGGAGTCTAAATTTTGAGAAAAATATTCTTTTGCCAAAATAGTAGGGTGAATCTTTGATTAGTACAGGTTACTTCTCAGCCAACTGTAGTGTGTGTGTGTGTGGAGGGGGGGGGGGGGGGCACATGCCCCTTTCAGCTCGGCTCGGCCCTGGAGCCGGGCATGCTTTCCTGTGATATTTCAGAAAGCAGACAAAGAAAATCACAAAGTATGTAATGCAAACTGAAAAAATGGGGGTCAGACTCCCGACGAAAAGGTATAATAGAAATACCGTACCCACTCGGCCAACGAGGAATCACTGACTAAATCGTTAACTTTGTGTTTTGACTTAATTTTATGTTATTGTTTTGTTTTCACTTATAATCGCCATAATCACAGTGTATAGACTCTCTGTACGCCCAACCGGAAGTCGCCAAAAACTAGGCGTTCAGAAATCAAAACACAAATTTTTGCTGTCGCGGATGGCTTGGATTTTCATTGTTTATTTCGTTAATATCGCATAAAGTAAGTGTATTTTTAATCTACGTATTGTTTAAGAGCTACTGTTTACGTAGATACCAAACACGCCTATTAAAACTCTTAATATACTTCATTTCAAGTCAAATCACGTGTGGGTATTTGTTCGATTTTGTAATGAAACTATCAATTCTTTGAAATACATGTATCTTGAGCTTTTGCAAAGAATTGAAACCTTTGCTACTTCGTAGATAAATATCTTACGCATCGATAAATACTAGCATGGCTCTATGGTAACGAATGCGTTTTTAGGAAAATGTGTTTTTCTGAGACATATATGCCGATTACACTGTCCCACTAGTCGATACATTACTGGCCCACTAATCGCAATTTCTAAAATCCGGACTGAACGCTTAGTCGAAAGACTGTACGCCTATTCAAAACTTCTTTTCAATCATATATTTCAATAATTTGACTTTGTTTTATGACAACCGACAGTTAAAAAGTAATAGTTATAATTTCTTTCGTTTTCGTAACAGTCACGGACCAGTTTATATGTTATTTCTACAGTTTCGAATCCACTTTTCGTAAAGGTTAGTGTTTATTTTGAACCCTTAAGAAGGCTGATGTAGCCGAAACGTTGGTTAAAAATAAAGTGACTTGTTTTTAAAAAGTTTTTGTAGTTTTGACTACTTTTAATACTTATGTTTATTAGTAAGTAATTATCAAATTAATTTAGTCTAGCACGGCTCAGCCGCGCGACTAATTCAATTTGGTAAATGCGTACTAATAAACTCTAACCTGCATAGTGTTTGAAATTATGTTTTGTAATAATGACTAGATTCTTTACACATAAATCAATAACGCATCATTCATATAATCGTTACGTGGCACAACTCAGTGTTCGATCCATCTCCGGCATCTCAGAGACTTGTTCGGACTTTATGACGGGGACTTTATCATCATACACAGAAGAAACAGCTGGCCGTCGGCGCGCTTATTGGTAATTTCTGTTTATTTTAATATCCGGCTCCAAATCACCGCTGATATCAGTCAAAATCAAGCAGATCGAAGCTATTATCCAATTCTTTTTCGTTTGCATTAATAATTATTGCAGTAATCGCTACAGAATAAGCGGAAAATGACCTGGCTCCTAACGTTTACATCAGTTGTTCTACACGTATAACCAACCACACCGTCTTGGAAGATAGATGAGCGGACTCGTTTTGGACACTTTGATTGTACAAAGTTTTCATGTAGACAACGCGTTTGTCTGTTGGCGGAGCTTAAATTCAAAAAATTATTTCAAGTACTTCGCCTTGGTTATTTGGATATAATGGGAAGTCCCTGCATAAAAAGGCTTTGTTTGCACAATGTTTACGTGAAGTTACAGTAAGGTATAAGCAAAAGTAAAAAAAAAGATGTGACAGAAAAAAGGTTGCCGAAAAACTTCATTTAACCGAAGCCTGAGCGAGTAGAATAGCACCGCTATTCCCCGAATAATCGAGCTAAAAATTCAAAGAAAAAAAAAACAAAGTGTCCTGTCAAGCTGAACGGAATAAATATATATTTTTCTCGTATGTTAACGGAAACTCGTGTACAGATTCTATTTCTTGTCCAAGACAAGAACATCGTTAGTGAAACAGACCAATAAATACTCTTTCACTGTCGCAAGTAAAATACAATAAAAATTTATATTTATAAATTCAGTAAGTACAGTGTATAGAGCCTACAAGCCCAAACACTTCGTAAATGTCTTTATTGAATAGGCGTACAGTGTTTTGGCGAATAGTGGTACAGTTATATATAAAGTTTTGCGACTAGGCGGTCAGTGCATAATTCAGATGCATGTTGAATTAAACAATATTTAAACTGTTCAGGATTGTAAATTCATATTTGTAGGTATAAACTCATTTGCATGGATTTATAATTTAACATTCAGAAGCGGTTCTGACAAGTATTTTACTCGCAGTTCCTAAATAATGGGCATTTTTAGCCTGAATGCATCGTCTTTTGCTTTGACTTGCTGGGTTTTGGTTGAAAATACGTTTTAATTTCATGTGTTTGTCTCTATTTAACGGCAGTTTGTTGCAGAGACATTTATCATACACTGAAAAATATACACAACAAGAATATTTATTTCAAATAGCCACAGAAAAACATAAAAATACTCACTACCCGATAGCTTCCAAAAATTTGAAAAACGAAAGTGAACGCCTAGTTATTAGCGACTTCCGTTTGGGCGTACAGAGAGTCTGTACACTGTGATAATACTGTGCGCTACCTGTAGTTCGGTTTCGTGGCAAGCGATGTTTTTACATGTCCTTTTAATAATGGAACGGTCCGTTATTTAGGTAGTGTTATTCGGTACGATTTTCAGTGGTTCTTACCTAAAGTCCATTTTAATCGACTTGGCGAGGCGTGGTTTCGCAATGGTCCACTGCATTATTGTGCAGGATATGTGGTATATTCGGCAATCTAATTTCTTATTCACCGGCCATCTGCCTTACATTGTAACCACTGTAGCTCTACCTACTTTGCTTGCTTTTTGAGTTTACCATTATTTGCATAAGCCAGAGATTAACTCCGCCCCGCCAGGTCAAATAAAACGCACTATAAGTAAGGCAAAGTAAATCATGCTGACTTCCCTAATCGGTAGACGAGTATATAAATTGACCCATCAGACTACATGCGCACTTTTCATTTGCTGCAGTATGATTTTGATGTGATTTTACAGTAAGCAAATGTGACAAGAGAAATCTCTCTTAGAAGATACATGACCCCTACCTTTCTCTTATTTTTATATCAGTTTTATCATAACTCTTTAAAATGAGGTAAGAATTTGTTCTCTGAAATGGGTCTAGCTATGTCTGGTAGCTCTTTCAAAAATGTCAGTTTTATATAGAATATATAGAGAAAACTATTTACCTGTTTGTGACCTATATGGTCATCTCCCAAGTTTGTTCAAATGGGGGGGGGGGGGGGGGGGCACTTGGCTCCCTTTAGAGGCCGCTAGAGCTAAAAATAGAAATACTTTTAAAAGTTTTTTATATTTTTTTTCTAAATTCTTTTTTTAAATTTAATACTTTGTCACATCACATGCAAGATATAATTAGGTCAAAGCCTCATGTTAGCGACTTAGGCCTACTTGGGCCTTTTGTTGAATACACCCCTTGGTTCTTTAGCGTGCCCAGTGTATATCACCGATACACGCAAGGATTGTCTGTGTTTCTGAGTTGGGTGAGGAAGCCACCTGCTTTATGAAAAATTGTAAGCAATCTCTTCTGGATATATTTTTAACAAACTCTAAAACATCATGTGTAAAAACTTTGAATTTTACAACAGGTATATGTGACTGTCATAATATGATAAGTTCAGTAATAAATAACATGACACCAACCATTGAAAAAAAAAGTGCTTTTAGAAGTTTTAAAAATTTTAACCCTGTAGATTTTAACTGTGATTAAGCAAACTTAAATGTGCATAAAAGCTTGTCTCACAATAGCCGTGATATTAATGACACTTATAACGCTTTTGAATCAGAAGTTGGTAGGATCATAGATGAGCATATTCCAGTTAAATATACATACAACAAGAGCTGTCTCCATAGGATGACACATGCCCCCGATAGCACTTTGAATGAATAGTTATGGCCGATGTTAGAGTTTAGGACCTTTGACCTACGGAGCTAAGTCTTGCGCGCGACACATCGTCTTACTGTGTCACACATTCATGCGTAGTTATTTTAAAATCCATGCATGTATGACAAAGATATGGACCGGACACGCCCATCAATGCACTATCATGAAAAATGACCTTTAACGTCTAAGTGTGACCTTGACCTTTGAGCTACGGACCTTGGTCTTGCGCATGACACGTCGTCTTACTGTGGTACACATTCATGCCAAGTTATTTGAAAATCCATCCATGGATGACAAAGATATGGACCGGACACGCCCATCAATGCACTATCCTTTAACGTCTAAGTGTGACCTTGACCTTTGAGCTACGGACCTGGGTCTTGCGCGTGACACGTCGTCTTACTGTGGTACACATTCATGCCAAGTTATTTGAAAATCCATCCATGGATGACAAAGATATGGACCGGACACGCCCATCAATGCACTATCATTTAAAGTCTAAGTGTGACCTTGACCTTTGAGCTACGGACCTGGGTCTTGCGCGCGACACGTCGTCTTACTGTGGTACACATTCATGCCAAGTTATTTGAAAATCCATCCATCGATGACAAAGATATGGATCGGACACGCCCATCAATGCACTATCCTTTAATGCCTAAGTGTGACCTTGACCTTTGAGCTACGGACCTGGGTCTTGCGCGCGACACGTCGTCTTACTGTGGTACACATTCATGCCAAGTTATTTGAAAATCCATCCATCAATGACAAAGATATGGACCGGACACGAAAATTGCGGACAGACCGAAGGACCGACAGACCGACAGACGGTTCAAAAACTATATGCCTCCCTTCGGGGGCATAAAAAGAAGGACAAATTGCCTATATGAATAAAGTATTAAGGAAAGCAATCTATAATAAGAAAATGTCATATCATAAATATCTAAAATATAAAAGCTCTGTAACTGGGAAGATTATAGACAAAAAAGAAATCTTGTTAATAAGCTTAAAACGAAATCTTTTAATAACTACTTTATGGAAAGGTGCTTAGGTGGATGCAAATCAACTGATTTTTGGCAAACTATAAAACCATATATGTCTAAAACAAAAAGCATGTAGTAATGACACTAAGATCATTTTAAACGAAAACAATAATATTATTTCAAAAAAGATGAAGTATCAGAAATTTTCAATGACTTCTTTGTGAATTTGGCAAAAGATATAGGTAAGAACTACACCATTGATAAAAGTAATCACCCTAGCTTGAATGAAATTGCTACAAAAGAATTCAAACAAGATAATTTTTGACTTCTCACCTACTGATCAAAATACTGTATCCAAAATAATTGATAAATTTAATATTAAAAAGGCAATTGGTGTAGATAAAAACCTGTTAAAATATTAAAAAGAGGCAAACCATCTTTTGTACCTCAATTTACACATCTTTTGAATAATACAATAAACTCGGGCATTTTCCAAACAGATTAAAACAAGCTCAGGTCACGCCAATTTTCAAAAAGAATGATCCATTACTAAAGTCTAACTATAGACCAGATAGCATTTTACCTGTGCCCTGAAAAAATTTTGAGAAAGTTCTGACAGTACAACTTAGCAATTATTTTGATTCTATTTTTGACAAATTTCTATATGCTTTCAGAAAAGGTTATGGTTGCCAAACAACTCTTTTAAAACTCCTTGAGGACTGGAAAATGGCTCTTGACTCAAAATGAATATGTTGTTGCCATTCTGATAGACCTATCAAAAGCATTCGATTGTCTGCCCAATAACATTCTCCTTAGTAAACTTAAAATGTATGGTTTAACTGATAAGTCTATAAATTTAATGTCTAGTTATCTTTCAGATAGGAAACAACAGATTAAAATTGGTAACATTGTAAGTACTTGGGCTGAAATAGATAAGGGAGTGCCTCAAGTTTCTATTCTTGGGCCTTTACTTTTTAATGTTTTTATAAACGATATTTTCTACTTTATAAACAATAGTACCCTCTATAATTATACTGATGACAACACTCTCTCATTTCACACACCGAATTATGGTGAGCTCCTTACAACTTTACAAACAAAATTTGATAATTTAATTGACTGGTTTAGATTTAATTGTATGCAGGCTTACCCTGATAAATTCAAGGTAATTGCTGTTGGTAAAAAAAAACTCATGATAAAGCTCCTCTGTTTAAAATTGGCAGTTCCACTATTGAATTCGAAGATATTGTGAAATTACTGGGTGTTGAAATTGACTTTAGTTTAAACTTTGACTCTCATATAAACAATATTTGTAAAAAGGCTGCTCAACAAATAAATATTTTAAAACGAATAGGAAAAAAAATTGATTAAGCTTAACAGATTAACAATATTTCATACCTTTGTGCTCTCAGACTTTAATTTATTGTCGCTGTCTTGGCATTTCTGTTCAGTCAGTAATACTAAAAATTTGAAAAAAAATCAAGAACGTGCTCTGAGATTTGTATATGATGAATATGATAGCTCTTATGAAAACCTACTACTTAAGGCCAAGTTACCATCATTACACTTATGAAGGACTAGACCAATAGCCATAGAACTTTTTTTAATGAAATTGCCCCTAGAGTGCTGTCAGATTTAGTAGTGAAAAAAGATTCCAAGTATAACTTTAGGTATTCCAACATTTTACAGGTCCCTCAAGTTAAGACAACAACATATAAGAACTCGTTCCGTTATGCAGCACCGGTTCTGTGGAACTCGCTACCAGAAAGCTCCAGGCAGCTAACAGATTTTAACCAGTTCAAAAACCAACTTGGGTTCTAGGACGACACTTGTAAATGTGTTGCATGTAAATAATCCCTGGAGCTTTCTGCTGGTGGGTCCCGCAGACCAGCTGTTCCAAACTTGCTTCCTAAGTTGCTTTGATTTGCTTGCTTTGATGTTTTATTTTGCTTTTGCTTTTGTTTTTGAATATTATCATGTCCTGAGTTTGCCATGTTTATTGTAGTTTATTAATATGCTATAGCCTCTGCTTATATATCTTGTTGGCTGATTGCCTAGTATGTGCTATCTCCTTGCGTGTATGCTTCTGTGCTTATTATTGCATTACACACTGTCTGTATATGTCACATGCTTTCTTTTATGTTGTTTTTGGCATTTGCTACTGTGAGGAAGTTGCTGATCAGTTCTTTCCAAATCTGATTTGGAGGGGAGGGGGAGGGATACAGTTTTTTTATCATTATTTCTTAAGCATACACTTTTGTGTGTTTTTTTGTATTGCAGATCTTATTTTCCTTTCTTATGGCAGTTTTTAGACAGCAGTGTCTAGATCAGCAGCTTCAACACAGATTTTAATACTTGTAGTATTGCTCAACTAGCTCTATTTAAATTTATGTGCTTATCTAATATTTCTTTTGTAGCTCTATTATACTTCTGTAAAATTTGTTTTAATTTGTTTCATAGTCGGTTCTGTATCTGTATCGGTATGTTGATACGCCGTGGTAACCAATGCTGGCTTTTACACGACGGGGGAGTACGCATTTAGTCAAAATGAGAGTTTGAAAGTCTATTTCTAAAACTGTTCACAGTGTCTGCATTGACCACACTATCGTCAAGTTTATTCCAGTCATAGATGGTTCTGACAAAAAATGAATATCTATAGTTTTCTGAATCAGCCTGAATTGGTTTGAAGCACTTAGAATTAATTGTCACATAATTTTCCACACTATTTTCATATTCATATTCCGAGTAACGAGTAGCCCGTATCGCTCGTCTCTGTCTGTGGGGCTGGATGTAGTGGTCCTTGTTGATTGCCGGTACCAGCCCTTCCACCGCATTGTACATCAGCGTCAACCTCTGGTCTTTACAGCGATCTTGAAGAGTAGGTAGCTTTAAACGTTGAAGCATTTCAGTTACACTCCCTTCCTTTCTCGATTGATAGTCCTTCATGATGAACCTGGCCGCGGAACGTTGAATGTTTTCTAATTTCTCAATGTCCTGCTTGATATAAGGATCCCAAATCACTGATCCATATTCCATTTTTGATCTCGCTAGCGCTAAATATGCGTTTTTCCTGCAAGATTGAGGAGAGTGATGAAGATTTCTCCTTAAAAAGCCAAGAGTGGAATTTGCCTTTTTTCTCACTTGATCTATGTGTGTGTTCCATTTCATTGTTTCTGAGAAAGTGATGCCAGGGTAGGGATTATCCTGAACTTGTTTGAAAATTTGTCCTTTCGTGGTGTAAAAGTGAGAGGATTTTTGCTTAACACTCAGATGGTAACACTTTTTCACATTGAATTTCATTCCCCATTTTTCTGCCCAGTTTATCAAGTTTTCAAGATCTTGTTGAAGTTTTATGTGATCACTAAAATTCTTGATTTTTCTATAAAGCAAGCAATCGTCTGCAAATAATCTTATTGTCGACTTAACACATTCTGGCATGTCATTGATATAGCAAAGAAACATTAACGGCCCTAACACAGTTCCCTGAGGCACGCCTGATTCAACATTCACTTCATGAGAAGATTCACCCTCAACAACTACCTTCATTTTACGTTGAGTAAGAAAGTTATTAATCCATTGGAGAATTGGTCCGTGTATGCCATATGCTTCAAGCTTTGATAGAAGTTTTCTGTGTGGGACTGTATCGAAAGCTTTACTAAAGTCCAGTATCAATACATCTGTCTGAGTGCTACTGTCAAAGGATTCAACAAATCATGAGCTGTGACCACTAACTGCGTTTCACAGGAATAACCGGCACGAAAACCGTAGTTAAGGGATGTGAGGACCTTAATTATGCTTGTCTAAGTGATCTAGCAGATGTCGGCAGATAATATGCCCCAACAGTTTCGAAGTCACACATGTGAGTGATACCGGGCGATAGTTTTCCGGCAAGTGCATATCACCTTTCTTAAATAATGGAGCGATGTTTGCATTTCGCCAGTCTCTGGGCAACTCTCCAGAATCTACAGACTTCTGAAAGATAACTGTAAGTGCGGGAGCTATCTCCGAAGCACACTCCTGTAACACACGGTTTGGCAATTCATCAGGACCAGCTGCTTTGCTGATTTTGATATTCTGAAGCAGCTTCATAACTCCCTTTTTATCGATGGTGAGAGATGGAATGTCACTTTTCACACGCGTAGGGAAGGACGGGATGTTGTCATCATCATTCTTTGAAAACACTGACTGGAATTGTTCAATCAATTTCTCAGCTTTCCCTTTACCATCCGTGATTAAGTGGTTACCAAATTTTAAAGGTTAAACTCCAATATTGTCTTCCTTATTTGATTTCACATATTTCCAGAAGGGCTTGGTGTTATTTTGCTTTAGGCATTCATTTATAGTATTGTTTATGTATGACCACTCTGCTTTACGAAGTTCACGTTTACTGTCTCGTTGGCACTGACGGTAACGCGTCCAATTTTGAGTTTTTCTAGCCCTTTTGTATAATCTAGCTTTCCGTCTTAGAACACGTTTGACTTTACCCCTAATCCATGGAGTTGAATTACTTGATCAGAACATTTTAGATGGCACATTTTCATTGACAGTTTTCATTAATTCAATGATCCCACATTTCATGAACATATTTTCCAGATTCATAGAGCTCAATTACAGTTTTTGAAATTTCATTGATCTTAACTTTTAATTCATTCCAGTTTGCTTTTGAATAGAGAAAACACCTTCTTGGCTTTTGTTTTGTGTAGAAAGGTTTAGTATCGGAGTCCACAACCACTATATCATGATCGGATATGCCAGGCGTGTTTATAGAAGTTTTTATCAGAGATGGGTTGGTAGTAATTAAAAACTAAGTCCAATAAGTTTTCTTCACGTGTGGGTTTATCATGAATTTTAGACAGATTGAAATCAATCGCAACATTCATTAAAGCTTCTTGCACTTCTTTATCTGGAGCATTTTTGTTAACAGTTAGTCTGCCAATCTACATCAGGGCAATTAAAGTCCCCTGCTATGAGAATCTGATTATCTTTACCAGCAGTGGCCAGTTCAAGAGGACGACGAAGTTCCTGTATATCTTTCATGTTTCTATGCGACATATAAAATGACGAAATCAGAAGGTTTTTTCTTTCTTTCAATTTCACATTCAGTCACAAGTTCAGGTTTTTCGAGTGCACCAAAATGAAAACACCAGCCCCTAAGGAGCTTCTGTCATTTCTAAATGCAGTATAATGACTAGGGAACACTTCACTGGATTTAACAGCGTCAGCAGAAACCAGTTTGCCAGGTTTGACCCCACCCCCACCCCTTGAGCCACGATTCAGTGCCACAAACAATGTCGGGTTTAATGTAATTCAATGCAGTTTGAAATTCAGAGTTATTACTACGAACAATTCGACAATTGAAATTCATAATACGAAAGTTCCGTTTTGCAGAGACACTATAAAATGAAGAAGTATTTGTATGTCCATCCGACGAAGATAGACGAGATGTCCTAATACTTTTAGTGCTATTTTTCACAGAACGACTGCTGGTAATGAGGGGGCGAAAAGGTGCACCTGATGTTACTGAGTCATTGCAACTGATTCATCAATATAAGATAGGGGATTATATATATTTGATGTGCATAATTCAAGAGATCTAACCGTGAAACAGTCAATATTTACGCTTTCACATTTGCAACATAGCCATTGAATGTGAGAGTGTCTAGCTAGTAAATCGTAATCTGCCGAGCACAACTCAATGCACGATCTGTGGTTCCATATCGAACAGCCATCACATGCTATACCGTCTAGATGCTCCCAAGTGGCTGGCATTTCACAAAGACCACAGGGATATATACGTGAATCATCAGATGGTCCTGGGTTTGTTTGAATATCACCACTCAGTAATATTAAGCAAGCAAAAAGTGCCAAGCTTTTGTTTTCAGTGTTGATGTATTTAGGCGACCAAAATCTATTTTTCAAAGTTTTCACACAAATTCCAACGGACACTGATGGTGTTTTGGATTCATCATTGACATGGATCAACTTCAAGCAGAACAAAATCCACAAAAGCAGGTGGAGTGACATACTCATGTTGAACCGGGTGGGTGGGGTACAAGGTGGCTTCCGGGCAGATGTAGGGTGGCAGGTTGATACACTATATAATCATCACGGGGCTACTATTTTTGAAAAAACCAATGTTAATGGAGGTGAATTGCACTAGATGATACAAAATGTGCGTCTAAATTATCACCAATTTGATTAGAAAAGAGATTTTTTCCCAAGATTTTTTTCTCGCGCATGCGCACTCCCAAAAGCTCTTCAGAGCTTATGTTTTGTAATATTGTCTTTCTTGCCGACTTAAAATAAAACTTTTTGTATTGTATTGTATTGTATTGTATTGTATTGTATTGTAACACTGAAAAGCATTTCTGAAAATTCCCGAGGAACAAACCCCGGACCTGTGGATGGGAAAGCCAGCGTGCAAACCACTGAGCAATTCCGTCCACCTTTATTTATTTATTTATTGTTTCTGTCTTTGAAAAGCTGAGTTTATCTTTAAAAGCATCACACTTTAAATATGTTACGCATTGCCATATATTGATTTAGTGGTCTTCAACCTGAATCTAACGTACCAAATTGAATAGGTAATATTTGTTCTACCACCGGCAGCACTGTGCTGATTGGTGGATAGCGGAAAACCAAACTGAGTGTACAGGAAGAATTACTTCAGAATCTCTGTTTAACACGATAAAGTGGTAATTTTGAACAAATTGTTTTTATTAATTTATATTCTTATTTACTGCTTTATGTAAAAAAAACTGTGTTAAATCCTGGAGCGACAGTAGGGCAGCACACAACCGTTGTGAATGTGCTCGCGTAAAATCAAGATGGCGTATTTTCGATTCGTACTCGAAATTTACACACCATCGGTATCAATTCTCCTTCTTTACTGTATAGCAATACAAACATTTCTTGACACGAACAGTCGAAACTCTGAATTTCATTTTCAATGACAAGACTTAAGCTGTGCCGATACCTAGTCGAACTAGACTAGTCCAAATAATTGTACTCGAGAGTTGAATATCGTTATATTATTTTGACTTGTCGATATCCGCCTCCAGGTACAAACCAGAAAAGGTAAAAAATGTGGTAGCACTGCCCTCTTCTTTGCGTAAGTAACACCCAATGGAATCCGTTCGGCGGGAATTATGTTATAATAATGCAACGGATAAAAAAAAGAAATACATAAATAGAAAGCCTGTAATTTTTCCTTTTCGATGATGTATATATTACCGAGATTTCTTGAGAAAAATTCAAACTATGGCAGTTAAAAAAATGCCAAGGTTTAACACGAGTGTACTACATATTGGAAAATGGCCGATCACCGGTAAACACATTACTACACGAAGCGTTTTCATTGGTCACGCCTCCGACCGCCATAACATGAAGACGATTGAAACGTTAGAGGTTTAAATTTTTACGACAGAAATTCTTGATAAATATGTCCTGTTCTTATGTTTTTTATTTACTATTTATGATTTAAAACAACAGGTAAGCAGTTACGGCTAAAGAAAAATCGTGACTACTGATAAATTGTATTTTCAATTGACCACAGTTTCCACCACAGTTTTGATTGTTTCTGGTTGAGACCTCTAGGTAGACAACGTAAAATATCAAAATGTGAAATCGGTCTGCCTGAGGTCTCATTATTTAGATTAGAACTAGACAAGCTTACTGTCGCTGAGTGGCTGCTTTTTAATTTCTGACTTTTGCAGCCACAGTTTGACGTCACAATATAAAACAAACTGTATACATCGGACTACTAGTCGAACTAATCCGACTTATACATGTAGTGATTATTCACTACACAGGAGCCGAGGAACATATAATTAATAGGATGCCTGGCTGTGCAGCTTAGCCAGGCTGGTAACATTGCCCGATCGGGCTTTTGACAGAAAAACTAATATTTCTTGCAAAATAATGAAGACATTTCTTTCAAACTTGGTCCATTTATTAAGCATAACATATGATACAAATAAAAATAAAAATAAATTGGTTGCCTTCAGTTTTGGAAGAATTATTTCCCCTTTTCAGGTTTTTATGACGCATAATTTTTTAAGTCCAAAAAAGATATGTTCTAATGCTAAGTTTAAAACAAAAAAGAGTTCAATGGCTTTCTAATGCTCTAAATTATTGCGCTAGCACATGAATGTATACATTTTACTGTGTTCCCAGTTACAACATTATAGAGAAATGTTAGTTGTAAAAAAAATTGTTCCATCATCTGCACTAGAAACAAAGTATTAACCCTAAATATATAGAATAAAGGTATTGGCGCACAAGTTTGGAGCACTAGAAAGCCATTGAACCCTTTCCTGTTTTAAACATTGCATTAAAACATAATGTTTTGGACTTTAAAAAATATGCATCATAAAAATCTAAAAAAGGGAAGTAATTCTAACAAAACTGAAGGCAACAAAGTTATTTCTATCTTAATGTGCATCATATGTTATGCTAAATAAATGGACCAAGTTTGAAAGAAATATCTTCATTATTTTTTAAGAAATATTAGTTTTTATGTCGAAAGCCCGATCGGGCAATGTTACCAGCCTGTTAGCAGGAGACAAGATAGACATAAAAACCACCACTTACCTCCGATAGGAATCAAGGATGCAAGCAGATCGATATCTAATGAGCACAAAGATACGTCTTTGCAAGATGGCTGGAAGGGCTAGAATGATTAATGATTGGCCGCCTCCTCGTGTGACCTCTTGATGACCTCACCATTGCCAGTTGGCGACCCCTTCTCAGCACTGGTCTCAGGCCACTATTCACTACACTCCTCTCTTTCTTATAAGGAAGATTCTAGGGATACGGATCCTTACCTCTAGACAAGCCTGTTAGGAGTTTTCTTGGGGTACGGACCTCCTTTTTCTAGAGATTTATGGTTATGTATATCTTAAATTTTGTTGAAAATGAAATAACAAATAAGCCTTAACCAGTCTTCACTTAAAACTTGGATCTCATTGGTCTACAGATACCAGCGTTCTCTCGATTGTTTAACTTCTCTTTCAAAACCTAAACATGCTAAATAACCGATGAACTCCAAATGAATACACCGTTCCGTGCCAGTTAGATTGTTGTCAAATAAACTGTTGAAAACAGCTAGCTTAATGAATGAATCTATCCCTTAAATGAATTCTATTTGAAATTCAGCAAAAAGAAAAAAATAATAAAATAAATTGGGCGTAATAGTATGCACCTATTTATTTTGTTATTTAACAAGGTATAATGATAATTGGCATGGAACTGATTGTTTAATAATCAATTAAGGAACATTAAGTAAAAGAAACTGTGAAAATGTCCCTTGTATCTGGTAACGGCTACCAAATATGCAAAAAACCTCATACACTAAGCATGCTAAGGGTTAATTATCAGTTTAATATAGTTTTTTTTTCTGAACATATTTAACATTATTTTGTTTAATCTTTATATCTTTTTCGAATCCTTGTGATTTACTTGGTGTTCCTCGGTTATTTACATTCCGAAAGAAAATGTAACAAATCTGATGAACGTTGTTATCTGTAACTCATTTAGCTAAAAGTTTAAGGTGAATTCTGATGAAGTGTTATTTTTATTTCATTTTCAACAAAATTTAAAATATAAATGACCCGTAATCTCTAGAAAAACGGAGGTCCGTACCCCTAGAAAACCCCTAACAGGCTTGTCTAGAGGTACAGATCCGTACCTCTAGAATGATTCAGTCAGATCCTAGAGGGACTGATCCGTACCCCTAGACACTTCCTTCTTATAAACCAGGTCCCCGGGGTAGAATTATTGGGTCTCCCCAGGGGTAGGGCTGACAGAGGGATCTAAACCTGGCCTAGATGTATGGCCCAGTGGAATACTGACACCTGTTAACCTAGGTGAGGTCAGAGCTGTTGATAGCTCTAATTTAACCAAGTTTGGTCGCTTTTCCGGAGTGAATGGGTTGATGACCTTTAGGAAAAGGGTGAAACTACACAGGCTACTCTCCACCCAAGGGAAGATATGGGTGAGAACCCATAGGGGCAAAGAACAAGCAGAATTGCTAGAGAACAACATCCATGTGGGACATAATCATTTTTCCCAGGCCATCCTATGGGTGAAAATTCATACACAAAGGGCAACAGTAATTAGCAAAATCCATGTGGGACATATACGTTTCTCCCTAGCCGCCCCATGGGTAGACTCACATAAAACGGAGAACAAAGCATAACAGTAGGTTAAGCGAAATCCATGAGGGACATATACATTTCTCCCAGGCCATCCCATGGGTAAAAGCCCATAAAACGGAAAATAACGTGTAACAGGGACTTGGACATTTAACCATTGTGTGACCCAGGAATACATTCCTGCCCACTTAAAAATTGACCTAGATACTAAATGGACAGGGGTCTCACCACCCAGTTAAGGGGAAATGAGACCAAATTCAATAGGAACAGAGAGACCATAGAAAGAAGGGCTGGTTAACATTCATGGATCTGGAGACATGAGAGACCGGGGGAAAACTCCCGGGCATGGGCCACTAACACGCACTTAATCGTCAAAGAACAGCTTGTTAGCATTTTCACAGGTGCGGGACATAAGGGCCTGAGGGGAACCCCCCAGGATATGGGCCACCAATACTGCTGTGATGCCCAGCAGGTGTGGGGCATTGTAGGAATACTGCGGAGAGCGAAATGCTGGGGCCATCCATTTCCAAAATTAACCAATCGGAGGGGATGCTTTTTTGAAGTTTTCAGACCAGCCAACTGGTCTGTGTCATACTCATAGCTCCCCACCCAGTTGTTTACGCTAAAAAAGGTGTTAGGGAAAGCTTCCCTCCACAGATTGACTAAATCGGTAGACCCCTGGAAGCAATGCAGTTAGATGTACTGCGTGTTAGGGATCCCGGCTGCTTGACACAGTGACAGGAGCCTCAGGGTCGGCTCCATGTTGAGCCTATCCCGGGGGACACCCCGGGCATGAAGGACTAAAACCCCCTCAGGAGGTACCCATCGCAGTAACTCGTGAAGGAACTCCTGAGCCACCCACTCATAAGGGTGAGTGGTCCTATCTAGGCCCAACTCCCCATAAACCACCAGGCGACGGGAGTCCCAGAGCTGGAACTTAAGTTCCCGCTCATGCCTGGTCAGCAAGTTTACAGATTTTGGGTGTACCCCCACTGTTTTGTACATCTCCCTGGACATCAGATCTTCCACCCTCATAAGCGAGGGGAAGAACTGGGGATCGCAGAAGGAAGTGACCGCACCTTTAATCCCAACCAGTTGACTTGCGGGCACCTGTCCCACGCCCCTAATAATATCCCCAAATGAGGCGGTGATAGAGAGCCCCAATTCCCTGGTCAGGCGATCAAGGTGAAAATGGGTATCTACCACCCAGGCTCCTTCCTCGGTTACCCTCTCAGGCAAGTTTGCCCCTTCCATTCCAGCTCTACTTCTGGGGCTTTGGCCTTCACCTCCGGGGATATTGCTACGTTTACCCCCCCCCCCCCCCCCCCCCCCCCCCCCCCCCCCCCACCCCCACAGGAGGCAATCTGTCAGACGCAGCTTCCCCCGAACAAAGGACAGCTGCTCAGCGGAGGATAGCAAATTAACCGCCACTGCCAGACACCTCCAATCCCCTAGGACCATAGGAGACCAGAGGGATCTGAGGCTGGGCACCAGTTCAGCCCTCCACCCATTAACCCGTGCGAACAGCGCCATATTGGCAATCTGGTCGTTTTGAAATCCCTGCTCCAGGCTAGGGACTACCTCCTGATTGATCAGGTGGATCAAGCGGGAAAGGGTGCCCATCCCCCCTCACCCGACTGGCCAGCCACTGAACATGACGTTCCCGCTTCCTAAGGGTGGCGGGGTTCTGAGCCCCCAAATGGAAAGGCCCTGGCAAATGTGACATGGGTTTTCATGTCCGCAGCCCGAGCCCCACAACTGCGGACTGGGCACAACTTTCTCTGGGTGCTCCCCTGGGTTTTGGGACGGGCTCCTCCCCAAGGAGCTTCTTGGGAAGGGTTGTTGGCTGGGTTAGGCATAGAGCTTGCCTTGGGGTGTACAGAGTTGAGTCTGTGGACTGAGCATGAGCCCTGGCCCTCAACTCACTCGCATCCCCGTAAGCTTGGCTCTCTTCATGGGGGACAAAAAGAGGTTCAAGGGAACGTTGCCTCTTTGACACCCGTTTGATACTGCCAGAAGCAACTTCCTTTCCTGACCTCCCCCTTAACTGGAAACCCTCTTGGGTCAAGGTTAACCTTGGTTTCTCAAGGGAGTTGAGTGAAGTTTCACTCTCCCCTGAGTCGCTCATTGCTGGTAAGATGAAAGGGGGGAATACCAGTCTCGAGTCCACTGGAGAGGTGGACAGTGCACCTTCCAGCAGGGCCATATACTCCCCTACCATCTGTGAGGCCAAGGGACTTTCAGGCTTTGATGAGGAAAGGGACATATCCGCCCCTGGTTCCTCAAGGGGAAATGTAACCTCCTCCAGCCTATTGAGAGCTGGAGGCGCAAGAGGTTTGGGGGCCTCAAGTGGAGCCCAACTAGGATGTACAATTGGCCGTTCGGATTTATCCTCCTCGGCTGCCCAATTTACCCGTATCCCCTCCCAGACTGCTCGAAATATTCTCATCCTCGCAGTCTTCATGATGCCCGGAAGAATCAGTCCCACTCACTCCGGAGCCCTGAGGGGAACTATTGGCCAAAGGATTCAGTCCTCGGCCCAGAGAGAATCTGGTGAC
The DNA here is from genome assembly GCF_021730395.1 of Mercenaria mercenaria. Classification (NCBI taxonomy): domain Eukaryota; kingdom Metazoa; phylum Mollusca; class Bivalvia; order Venerida; family Veneridae; genus Mercenaria; species Mercenaria mercenaria. The sequence goes on from NC_069362.1 coordinate 36,606,700, forward strand.
CAAGGTGGAGGCATTCCAGCTCCTAGGTCCACTCCTATCAGGGGAACTGACAGGGGATAGACTTACCCCTGTCATATGCCTACAAGGGCTTTCGGTAAGGGAAGGGGACCTGGACCCCTCACTACGTGTCCCGGGGGTCTCCTCCCTGGGATCCACCAGCTCTATGTCTGGGTCACTCATAAATGTGAACTCGTCCACCACATACCCGGTGCGAGCTATGCCAAATCTCCCTCGTTGGTGCCTTCTCATGGTGGTCTGAAACAAGGTAAAAGGGTGTCATTTTACCCTCCTAAACACGGCTTAACAGGGGAGTATTTTCCCCCGCAACCAGAATGGTCAGTACATTCCAGTCACTGCTGCAGGGCCCCCTCCCCAAGTCCCTCCTGACAACGCAAGCACTTGTATTTGCGAATATCTAGTGCCTCTGTGGGCGAGATATTCACGCAAGAGCCATGGTACCAGGTATCACAGAAATGGCACATTATCATAAACCTGCCAGACAGTGGCTTCCGACAGATACAGTAAATTTCCTCCTCAGCAGTCTGAGGCATGCCAATGAGATCTGTCCCTTTTTTCCAGAATTCCAGAACCCACTTCGGTAATTCCCGATCTTTGCACAACTTCATTCGGTCATGGTTAGTGGTGAAGATGGCATTTTTGACCTTAACCCTAAAAATGGACTTGGACAAGGCCTGGACAAAAGTTCCTGGCCCCTTCCATGGGTTTACCAGCTTCCTACATTTACCCTTAGTGGCTGCCGTGTCAAGAATATACACTGCATCACCAACATTATACGTGCATTCTGCGAGGCGTAGAGCATAATCGCGTTTAGGTGCTTCTGATACGTTTTGAGACGTTCACGTGCTATGCAGTGAGCTTCATTATTCTGGATCATTAACTGGGTTACGTATGATTTCTCATCCCCCGCCTCAGTCTCTGATCCAGCGGGAACCAGGAACATGAGATGCGCTGGGGTGTTCACCTCCTGCCCCAACATAAGCTTATTAGGTGTAAACCCCGTGGCACTATTCACCGAAGAGCGCATAGCTGCCGCGATCTGCGGCAAGAACTCATCCCACCTATTTTGTGCCTGCCCCGTGAAACACCTCACTGCATCTATAAGTGTTCAGTTGTAGCGTTCCACCTGACCATTGGCGGATGGGCGATACGGAGTATTCTTGCTTTGTGGATCTTAAGCATTTCACACAGGTTCGAAAACAGATTGCTCTTGAAATTCCGCCACTGGTCAGTAAAGATTTCAAAGGGGAAACCCATCCTACTGAAAAACTCATTCACAGCCGCCCTGGCCGTGATTTCTGCTGTTTGACTGGGCAACGGGACCAGTTTGCACCATTTTGTGAACTAGTCCACCATGACTAACACGTATTCATTACCCCTAAGGCTTTTGGGGAGCGGCCCCAAGAAGTCCAGATGCACCCGTTCCATCGCCTCCCCTGCATGAAATTGAAAAGGGATCATTTCCCCCCTTCCCAGGTGGGTTGGTTTTTTGCTCCGGTTGCAAACCCCACAGGACTTCACATTTCCTTACCTTAAGCTTTAAGCCATACTGACAGAAACGTTGTAGGTTGCCCGGCTGTACATATTCCAGAGTAACTGTGGAAAAACTGCGGATAAATGCAAAACTTATGATTTATGGTTATGTATATCTTAAATTTTGTTGAAAATGAAATAAAAATAAGCCTTAACCAGTCTTCACTTAAAACTTGGATCTCATTGGTCTACAGATACCAGCGTTCTCTCGATTGTTTAACAGTTAACTTCTCTTTCAAAACTTTTTTGTTCTCACTAATATATAGCTACCATTTAATAAAACTGACTTCGTGTTATATATATTTTATATAAATTTGAATGTTGATATCAATGTCAATTGTGGCTGAGTTATGGCCATTTTTGGACTTGGAAATTGGTTCAGTTTTCGTACAAGTCCATGTTTTGTCAAAACTATTTGACATGTGGCTTTGAAACTTTGAACTCTTGTTCACTGTGATGATCTCCATCTGTTCCCTTACAGAAGAAAAAGGCCTGCTGTGTACTCTTGCTGTGTACATACAGCGTATATGATGCGTACATGATGTGTACTGAAATCAAGGGCTTTAAATAGTGCGCAGGATATACACCGTACATACACCGATAGTACGTTTGTAGTACACTGTTGACATGCAAATGAGCTCTGCCGCGTACTACTTGCTGCGTACATGCTGTGGACTACATAGTACACAGGATGTACGCTGGAGGAATTTAGTATGCGGGAAATAGTACGCAGCATGTACGCGGCACATACACTTTTCACATGCAAATGAGCCTGCGGTGTACTACCCCTGCGGCATACATGCTGTGTACTCCTGCGGCGTACATGCTGTGTACTCCTGCGGCGTACATTCTGTGTACTCCTGGCCCGAGTCCTGCGGCGTACATGCTGTGTACTCCTGCTGCATACATGCTGTGTACTCTTGTGGCGAAACTGCTGTGATAATGTAAATTCCTTACCCTACCAACTTTCTTATGCAAATGCTGATCATTTGGACAGAAAAAAACAGAAAAAAGATAAGTGACATGCATCAATAAGTATTTACCCTTACCAAAATAATGTAGATTGATGTTATCAAATAAATTAGTATGCTTTTCTTCATCCACTTTTCAATGAAATAAATCAATTTTTGTATCATGTAATTTGGTAAACATCTGAAGAAAATGGCGTAACTGCATCAAGGGGAAACAACTTAAATGCAACTAAATATAAGTGTTATAAATTTTGAAGTATCTGCGGTGTACATGCAGTGTACTATTTTCTTGTACAAGTCCCTCCTGCGTACATGCAGTGTACTCCTTAAATTTTCAGAGTCTGTGCTGCGTACTTGAAGTGTACTAGTGACCTCCTGCGTACATGCTGTGTACTCGTCGAAATAGTACGCGGCATGTACGCGGCATGCGGTGTATGTAAAATGTACTCCTCTGGCGTACTGCTGTGTTCGCGGCATATACACAGCAAATACGCAGCATGTACGCCACAGAGGCTTGCTTCTGTAAGGGTTGTCAAGGATATGTAACTATGTCAAAGATATTTGACTGAATTTTGGTCTGTTTTGGACTTGTAAATCAGTTAAGTTTTTCATATCAGTCCATATTTTGTTAAAACTGTTTGAAATATGGTTTTGAAACTTTGACTACTTGTTTACCATCATAGTCTCCATATGTAGGCAAGACTAACTGGGGCAAGGTTTTTGGCTCTGTTATGGACCTCTTTTGACATAGAAATTAGTTATGTTTCGTGTACCGTTCTATATTTTGTCTAAACTTTTTGATACATGGCTTTACATTTGCATAATATCATAACACATTGCCATATAGTGCAACACTTACCAGTTCCACAAATACAAGTACATTGTCTTACCTGAAAATCTCTGGTAATATTTTGTCCCCATACTTACATCAGTTCTTTGAATATTAGTACTTGATTTTCATGTGGATATCCAAGTCCTCTGACACTCGCTACAGCTCTACCAGTATGTGGTGCTCTTCATAGTTTTCCATCATTGATAATGATTTAGTTTTTCATTTGAAGGTAATAGATGAAGTTCAGGAAATATGGCAAACCTGATTGAGTTAGAAGATACTGGGGAAAGGTTGAAGGATGCCGGGGAAACAGTGGTTGAACTTCTGGTAGATCTAGATATATTGGTAAGTGTTCAAATGAGCCGTGCCATGAGGAAACCAGCATAGTGCGTTTGCAGTCAGAATGGATCCAGACCAGCCAGCACATCCACACAGTCTGGTCAGGATCCATGCTGTTCGCTTTCAAAGCCTAAATTGTAATTAGAGAAACCATTAGCAAACAGCATGGATCCTGACCAGACTGCGCGGATGTGCTGGCTGGTCTGCATCCATTCTGATTGCAAATGCACTATGTTGGTTTTCTCATGGCATTTCATAGCATTTCTATTGAGCAGCATTTACAAGTGATTTAATTATGTCAATGAAATAATGAAAGTGAATTGTGAAAATTTGTTGTCTCCTGTTTGTTATCTTAAAACTTCTCACTTCTATAAATGTTTCTCTTTATTTTCATATGAAGTTATTTTAAAAGTGAGAGCCACGAATAGAAACTGTATTGACACAGTCATGTACTTCTGACATAAAGCTGTATCAAGTAATTGAAGTATACCTATTGAGTGTTTGAATTACATTGCTGCCATAATTTGCAAAAAGACTAATATTACACCTTTTGTAACACAGAGGAGGGGCAAGTATTGATAACACAAGTTCGAAGATTGGAAAGTCTTTTTACAGCTGTGTACATGTACTGTTTATAAATTACTTTCCTATTTACAGTGTAGGAAACTGGAGTTACTTGGCCAGGAGACGTTGATTTTCTGCTCTGGTTCAGACGGTGTTATAACATCAACTGTAGCATCTTTATTCTTTAAACAAGTAGATACCGTCTTTGCAAAATTTAAAGAATTCTGTAGTAAGTACTTTGATTTTCTTTCAGTTTGGTTGAGGCATTAAGGTAGTAGTATTAGCACTTGGCAATTTTTGTCTGATTACATATTTTCAGTTTGGGATATCTGTATTTCTTGGCTGGGAAGGAAGGTCGTATATTAGTCCAAGCTACATTAACATCTGATAAATACTGAAGTAGGATACAGACAGAAATTAACATAATCACATAGAAATTTCCAAGTATCGTAACAGGTCCACTACCTTAAAACTTCAATAAATGCCTAATAGACTGTATTTAAGTCAGGTTACAAAACTGCCATTGCTGAGAGATATAGATTTATAATATGTATATGTGTGTCTTTTAAGATTATTGAATCTGCAAAAAAATCTTTGAAAATAGCATGCTTTTATACCTCAGCAATAGGTTTTAGGATTACATAGGGTTGTGTATGCCTACTCTGTTATGAAATAGCAATGTTCTGAAGTGATCCACAATATGAGCTGTGCCATGGGAAAACCAGCATAGTGGGTTTGCATCCGCCCAGTCTGGTCAGGATCCATGCTGTTCGCTTCCAAAGCCTATTGCAATTACAGAAACTGTTAGCGAACAGCATGGATCCTGGCCAGACTGCGCGGATGCGCAGGCTGGTCTGGATCCATGCTGGTCGCAAAGCCATTATGTTGGTTTTGTCATGGCACGGCTCATATCTCTTTGCAATTTCATCACATATTGGATGATTTATATTTGTTATAATAACTACCAAGTATATTTTTCACTGGACCAGGTACGAAATTACAGAATGGTAAATCTGTTAAGACTTTTGCCTGTTACACATGTAAGATCAAAATATCTTTCACTTATGAAAACCAGGTTTTGCATTTTCACTTAGACTGTGAAACACGAATCAGATATACAGGTTGTGAAAGATATTTAGACATTCATAATTCTTGCACTAAAACAAATAAGTACCCTCTTAATCTTATTTAATATTGTCTACTTCAGCACAACGACCAACAGTAGATCAGTTAGTTGTGCCTCCAAAACCTGATACAGATAGTGCATCCAAGCATGAACCAGTGGAGGATGAGTATGATGGTGACACCGATGATGAAGTTGGAGACTTTGATAAGTCAGAGAATACAGCTGAAGAGACAAGAGATGAAACAGGTTTGAATTCTGAAACATTGGTTACAGAAACATCTGATGTTCAAGAAACTGTTGATAGTAACACTGAAGTTCAAACTTCAAATAAAAGATATCTTGAAAATGGAAGGTTGGGAAATGGAATAAAAAAGACAAAACTAGATGGAACAGACTTTTTCTCTGATAAGAAAAATTTACTTCCTAGTGTGTCTGTGAGAAGAATTGATGAAAAGAACGGACCAGGAAATCATTCTCAGAAAGACAAGAAATATTTGGAGGTTAACGATGAGAAGTTACTGTTGTTGACACCAGAAGAGTCGGGTCTAGATTTAACACAGGATGAAAATACTCCATTCAGTTGTTTCAAGTGTGAAAAAATAGCCGGTGGTTTGAGCAGGTTGCGAGAACATCTTACGAAGGTTCACAAGATTAAAATAGGCCATCAGTGTGTTTGTGGACGTTTCTTTCAGGATACTGCATCGTATAATAAACATACAGACAACAAATGGTACAATATGTATCACCATGAATGTCAGCATTGTAAAGGTATCTATCCTTCAGTCAATGCCTTAAAATCTCACATGATGCGTGTTCATGATGAGAATTCTGCAGATATAATAGTCAGTCAAGCTGAAAAGCTTGGAGACTTTCCTTGCTTGAAATGTGAGACATTGTTTCATCATGAACAGCATCTTATAGACCACAATGACAATTTACCTGACTGTGATGTTGCAGTGAAAGATGATAAAATGGTTGAGAAAGATTTAGCTGACTCTGAAATAGTGTACATGATCGAAGACGGAAAGGATGTCAAAACAACATACGGAAAAATTATGGCTTCCCAGAAGTCTGCACCATATACATGCCCATGTTGTACAGACTCGTTCACAAGGAAAAGTAATTTTCAGCGACACATGTTGCGGCACCTTTCTCAAGGGACACATTTATGTCTGATTTGTGGAAATAAATTCAAGGGAAAAGATGGTCTTCAGAGGCACTTGAATCAGCATATGACGCGTCCATACAACTGTTCAAACTGTAGAAATAGGTTTGAGACTCAAGCCGAGTTAAGTTTGCACATGAGCAGTCGGTGTAAGGAGGGTAGCAGGGATGATTTTAAATGTGACCTGTGTGATCATGTTGCCCCAAACATGTAAGATTTTTTATGCTTTTATGAAAAAAAAAATTCTGGGAACAAGATGACTGTTTTAAGTTAGAAAAAAAGAAACAACAATAGTAGTAGGTTTTATTGGCTGATATGATAAAATCGGGTTTCAAGACACAATTTTTGGCACTGTATTAAATCACTATTCTAAAAATCTCACAGTTCTGCACATCAAAGCAAATTTCATTTCTGTTGACACCACAAAAGTTTGATTTAGAAAAAGGGCTTGTCCTATTAAGGTGCCCAGAAACATTTATGGGTACTGTACCAAAAATTATTTTTATGCCCCTGGCATCTACTGATGCAGGAGGCATACAGTGATTGTCCTGTATGTTCATCCGCCCGTCCGAATGAGGTTAACCAAATGGGACTTTTCGTCTAGCATCAATACCCCTTACTAGAATGACTTGATACCAATGCAGATGTAACCTGTGACCATTTCTCAGACATCACCTGACCTCAGTTTGAACTTGACCTAATTTTGGACTTAGATTACTTTGTATCGACAAGGATGCCACCGGAGGCATCAAGCGTTTATTGAACACAGTTTCTTGTTTTCGGTATTGGTTTTTCAAAACGTAAACAAGTTGTAAAAGGATTTTTTAGCAGGAAAGGAAGTTAAAGGCAAGGCTTTGGTAGAAATGTTGTATCCTATGCCATCATTGTCAGTGTTGGCTGATAGAACAGTTCCTTAACTTGTAGGCACAGTATTAGAGAAATTCTGTTATTAAGGCATATTGAATAAAATGCCTGCTTGTCTGTTTAAGGTCTTCTCTACGGGTCCATAAGAATATGCATGCAGGACTTAAACCGCATGAATGTGCTAAATGTGAGAAAAGTTTTGCAACCAAGAGCAGTCTGGAGCGCCATGATGCAGTGCGACACCAGGAGGCTACTCCTTTCAAGTGCGGCCAGTGTGGTAAAGCATTTAAAACGAAAGATAACCTGAAAAAACATTCTAAAGTCCATCAGGAACCAAAATTTTCTTGCGAGGTTAGTCTGTAACTAATTGGTTTTTGTAATGTATAATTTTGATACATATATTGGTGATTAATTAGCATTTATAAGGAAATACTTAGAGACGCATACTTGTACTTTTTGCTATAGATAGACGTTATGTTTCAAAAAACCAGCTTTAGTAAAGAAGCAGAATAATATCTTTGTAATTGCTAAAGGTCCTAATGATGGCAAAAATGATCTGCTGCACTGTTAGTTATGTCTTCAATAGATAGTCAACTGTCTAAAGAGAATTCCTAAAGAAAATAACTGAAAGGGGCTATTTGTGCTACTTTTTATGCCCCACACATTTATGTGCAGGTATATAGCATTGCTGCTGCCCACATGCCACAAAATCTTGTGTGTCCAACTCCTTCCTCACTATAGTCTTGATTTGCTTCAAACTTCCTAAGATGAAGATTTGTTCGTTTGTTTGTTATGGATTTAACGCCGTTTTTCAAAAGTATTTCAGTCATGTAACGGCGGGCAGTTAACCTAACCAGTGTTCCTGGATTCAGTACCAGTACAAACCTGTTCTCCGCAAGTAACTGCCAACTTCCCCACATGAATCAGAGGTGGGGGACTTATAATTTCAGACACAATGTCGTTTATCAAATAGTCAGGAGAACATACGCCCCGCCCGAGGATCGAACTCGCAACCCTTAGTTCCGTAGACCAATGCTCTTACCTACTGAGCTAAGCGGGCGGGCACAGGTGAAGACGCTTGATATGCAGATGAACATAAGGAAGGAATTTTTCTGTGACTATTTTTACTGCATTTATGGCCCATTGATAATTTTTTTTTTTTTTTTTTTTTTTTTGTTAAATAGATGATCGCACAGTATATGGGGGCATCCATGTCCTATGGACACAATTCTAGTTATCTAAGAGGTTTAGTAGACTGTATTGTCAAGTTTTAGCTTCTCCACTCTTTCATTTTAAAATTGTTAAATAAGTCTGCTAATAGTACATATACAAAATGTATATATAATGTTTGATATGCTGTAAAATATTTTATCTTTGCATGTTTTCTTGGAAGTATATCATTTATATTAACACACAAAATCTTGCTGACTTGTTGTTTGTTAGGTGTGCGGGAAAGGCTGGGTGGAGAAATGTAGCCTGAGAAAACATATGCAGGTTCATACAAAAGCGAAACCTTTTATATGTGAGGTACTGTACATATACTATTTTCTCTGTCTATATATTTAACAAGTTTTCTGTACCTTGTATGAGAATGGGATACAAGTTAAATATATAGATAGAGAGAATTATATGTAATGTTACTGTCTATCTATATGTTTAACTTGTAGGTATGTGGCAAGGCTTGCACAGAGAAGGGTAACCTCACTAAACATATGAGGACACATACACAGGAAAAACCTTTTGTCTGTGAGGTATTTGTTGTTGTGTTATTCCATTCATATAAAGCCACTGATCAGAAATTTTAATCTTAAACTTTTCAGTGCTGTATTTATACTTAAGTATAAAGTTCATACTGAAATTATTTTTCTTCCCACTTCACACTCACAAACTTCATAGAAGTGCTGTTGCTTATGAATACTACATACAGAATGGGTGAAATTACTTATTTTTAGCTCACCTGTCACAAAGTGACAAGGTGAGCTTTTGTGATCGCGCGGCGTCCGTCGTCCGTCCGTCAGTCCGTCCGTCCATAAACTTTTGCTTGTGACCACTCTAGAGGTCACATTTTTCACGGGATCTTTATGAAAGTTGGTCAGAATGTTCACCTTGATGATATCTAGGTCAAGTTCGAAACTGGGTCAGGTACAGTCAAAAACTAGGTCAGTAGGTCTAAAAATAGAAAAACCTTGTGACCTCTCTAGAGGCCATATTTTTCATAAGATCTTCATGAAAATTGGTCAGAATGTTCACCTTGATGATATCTAGGTCAAGTTCGAAACTGGGTCATGTGCCTTCAAAAACTAGGTCAGTAGGTCAAATAATAGAAAAACCTTGTGACCTCTCTAGAGGCCATATTTTTCATGGGATCTGTATAAAAGTTGGTCTGAATGTTCATCTTGATGATATCTAGGTCAAGTTCGAAACTGGGTCAACTGCGGTCAAAAACTAGGTCAGTAGGTCTAAAAATAGAAAAACCTTGTGACCTCTCTAGAGGCCATACTTTTGAATGGATCTTTATAAAAATTGGTCTGAATGTTCACCTTGATGATATCTAGGTCAAGTTTGAAAGTGGGTCACATGCCATCAATAACTAGGTCAGTAGGTCAAATAATAGAAAAACCTTGTGACCTCTCTAGAGGCCATATTTTTCATGAGATCTGTATGAAAGTTGGTCCGAATGTTCACCTTGATGATATCTAGGTCAAGTTCGAAACTGGGTCAACTGCGGTCAAAAACTAGGTCAGTAGGTCTAAAAATAGAAAAACATTGTGACCTCTCTAGAGGCCATACTTTTGAATGGATCTTCATGAAAATTGGTCAGAATGTTTACCTTGATGATATCTTGGTCAAGTTCGAAACTGGGTCACGTGCCTTCAATAAGTAGGTCAGTAGGTCAAATAATAAAAAAACCTTGTGACCTCTCTAGAGGCCATATTTTTCAAGGAATCTGTATGAAAGTTGGTCTGAATGTTCGTCTTGATGAATATCTAGGTTAAATTAGAAACTGGGTCAACTCTGGTCACAAACTAGGTCAGTAGGTCTAAAAATAGAAAAACCTTGTGACCTCTCTAGAGGCCATACTTTCGAATGGATCTTCATGAAAATTAGTCAGAATGTTCACCTTGATGATATCTAGGTCAGGTTCGAAACTGGGTCACGTGCCATCAATAACTAGGTCAGTAGATCAAATAATAGAAAAACCTTGTGACCTCTCTAGAGGCCATATTTTTCATGGGATCTGTATGAAAGTTGGTCTGAATGTTCATCTTGATGATATCTAGGTCAAGTTTGAAACTAGGTCTACTGCGGTCAAAAACTAGGTCAGTAGGTCTAAAATTAGAAAAACCTTGTGACCTCTCTAGAGGCCATACTTTTCAATGGATCTTCATGAAAATTGGTCAGAATCCCCATCTTGATGATATCTAGGTCAAATTCGAAACTGGGTCACATGCCATCAATAACTAGGTCAGTAGATCAAATAATAAAAAACCTTGTGACCTCTCTAGAGGCCATATTTTTCAATGGATCTTCATGAAAATTGGTCAGAATTTTCATCTTGATGATATCTAGATCAGGTTCAAAACTGGGTCACATGAGCTCAAAAACTAGGTCACTATGTCAAATAATAGAAAAAACGACGTCAGGTGAGCGATTCAGGACCATCATGGTCCTCTTGTTTTGGTTTATTTAGTGTTACTAACCAATACATTTAAAGTAAGTCTGGAATTTTCTGAAAAGTTTACATAAAATACTGAGCCATGCTCCTTTAATGTTCTTAGGGAGTATGAAGTTTGGTAGGTAAATAATTTAAGCTGTTAACCAGCATTAACTTTTCTTCACAAGTAATGGACAACTTCATCATATGAATCAAAAAGGGAGGAATACAAACATCTACTCTTTGATCTTAACTTGGAATATTTGGGAATCAATTGCACAACCTCTGTAGGTAGCCATAAATTCTTTCAGAGCTAACCAGTGACTCCACTAGGATTGAGTATAAAATCTACTTTAGTTTATAAATATTGTAATAAATGTTTGTTAATACGTGTTGTGTATATTACAGCTATGTGGTAAAGCATATGGAAGGAAATCATTGTTAGACAATCACAGACGCCTGCACACTGGGGAAAAACCTTACAAGTGCACTAAAGAGGTTAGTTTTATACACCCCTTTGTTTGCTCTAACGTTTAAGGTGAATATGACCACATTGAAGTGAAGCCATTTGCTCAGCTTTCTCAATGTGTAGACCAAATGTGTAACAGTATGCTAGTTAAATTTAAACAGTTTGTAGTGGCCTGAATAAGGAGGGGAACAAATTGTATATAGCAGATTATCCAGGCAAAATGTTGACTCAACTACATAGCAGATTATCCAGGCAAACTGTGGTCTCAGTTATATAGCAGATTATCCAGGCAAAATATTGACTCAGTTATATAGCAAATTATCCAGGCAAAATGTGGTCTCATTATATAGCAGATTATCCAAGCAAAATGTTGTTTCAATTATATAGCAGATTATCCAGGCAAAATGTGGTCTCATTATATAGCAGATTATCCAAGCAAAATGTTGTTTCAATTATATAGCAGATTATCCAGGCAAAATGTTGTCTCAATTATATAGCAGATTAACCAGGCAAAATGTTGTCTCAGTTATATAGCAGATTATCCAGGCAAAATGTTGTCTCAGTTATATAGCAGATTATTCAGGCAAAATGTTGTCTCAGTTATATAGCAGATTATCCAGGCAAAATGTTGTCTCAATTATATAGCAGATTATTCAGGCAAAATGTTGTCTCAGTTATATAGCATATTATTCAGGCAAAATGTTGTCTCAATTATATAGCAGATTATCCAGGCAAACTGTGGTCTCAGTTATATAGCAGATTATTCAGGCAAAATGTTGTCTCAGTTATATTGCAGATTATCCAGGCAAAATGTTGTCTCAGTTATATAGCAGATTATCCGGCAAAATGTTGTCTCAATTATATAGCAGATTATTCGGGCAAAATGTTGTCTCAGTTATATAGCAGATTATCCAGGCAAAATGTTGTTTCAATTATATAGCAGATTATCCAGGCAAAATGTTGTCTCAATTATATAGCAGATTATCCAGGCAAAATGTTGTCTCAATTATATAGCAGATTATCCAGGCAAACTGTGGTCTCAGTTATGTAGCAGATTATCCAGGCAAAATGTTGACTCAGTTATGTAACAGATTATTCAGGCAAAATGTTGTCTCAATTATATAGCAGATTATCTAGGCTGACTGTTTGCTTAACAGTTGTAAATAGCAGATTATTTAGGCTGAGTGCTGATGCATTGGGGATATTGTCTGTAGGGGAGTTTGTCCTACATTCACCTGTTGTATTGAGCAGATTATCCAGGCCAAACGTTGACTCACTTGATAATATATAGCAGATTATCTAGGCCGACTCTTTGCTCACCAATTGTGAACAGCAGATTATCCCGACTGAATGCTGATACATTGGAGATTTTGTCTGTAGGGCAGTTTGGCCTACATTCACCTATTGTAAATGGCAGATTATTCAGACTGAATGCTGATACATTGGGGAAATTGTCTGTAGGGCAGTTTGGCCTACATTCACCCATTGTAAATAGCAGATTATTCAGACTGAATGCTGATACATTGGGGATTTTGTCTGTAGGGCAGTTTGGCCTACATTCACCCATTGTAAATGGCAGATTATTCAGACTGAATGCTGATACATTGGGGGAAATTGTCTGTAGGGCAGTTTGGCCTACATTCACCTATTGTAAATGGCAGATTATTCAGACTGAATGCTGATACATTTGGGATTTTGTCTGTAGGGCAGTTTGGCCTACATTCACCTATCGTAAATGGCAGATTATTCAGACTGAATGGTGATACATTGGGGATTTTGTCTGTAGGGCAGTTTGGCCTACATTCATATATCGTAATTGGCAGATTATTCAGACTGAATGCTGATACATTGGGGATTTTGTCTGTAGGGCAGTTTGGCCTACATTCACCTATTGTAAATGGCAGATTATTCAGACTGAATGCTGATACATTGGGGGAAATTGTCTGTAGGGCAGTTTGGCCTACATTCCCCTATTGTAAATGGCAGATTATTCAGACTGAATGCTGATACATTGGGGGAAATTGTCTGTAGGGCAGTTTGGCCTACATTCACCTATCGTAAATGGCAGATTATTCAGACTGAATGCTGATACATTTGGGATTTTGTCTGTATGGCAGTTTGGCCTACATTCACCTATCGTAAATGGCAGATTATTCAGAATAAATGCTGATACATTGGGGGAAATTGTCTGTAGTTTGGCCTACATTCACATATTGTAAATGGCAGGTTATCCAGACTGATTGTTGGTTAACCTTTAAAATGATACATGCAGGGACAGAGAATCCCTACTGTGTTATTACAGATTTGAATCTTGTAGGTATTTCAATCATGATCTTTCATTTGCTTTTCCTGAACTATGCATACTATTTTGCATTTTATCTCTGTAACAGTTGTCCTGTAGATATGCAGACATACAAAAACACTTGGAATATTTATTACTTATAAACCTACTTATAAACCTAGATGTTTTCTGCCAAATGTTGACCTCAAGTGAAGATAAAGCAAGAATATCTTACAAATACTGAAAAACTTACTTTCCACAAGCATTTAACTGTTGGGATTTAACTGTTGGGGTACTTACAGTAGAAATCATTGAACTATAAAACTAATTGAGAGATAACTTATGATATTAGATATTGAATCAAGAATAAATTCCATTTATTTCTTTGTTTTTAGGGCTGTGATAAAGCTTTCCGTAGCTACTCCAACTTGAAACAGCACATCCGTAATCACTCTGCCACCCATCCTTATGTCTGTGATGTCTGCGGTAAAATGTTCAAACAACCCGGCCGTCTCAATCATCACCGTAAAGACCACACTGTCGAATTCAGATGGCCGTGTGCATACTGTGAACAAAAATTCAAATCCATTTTCATGTACAAAGGTCATCTAGCAAAATTTCATGCAGACATGAAAAATGACATTGAGGAGAAAACAAATATAAGATTGTACGAGTGTGAAATGTGTCATAAAATGTATGGTGATAAGGATGATCTGACGCGGCATATATACATTCATCAGAATATTAAACCGTTTAGTTGTCAGTATTGTGGGAAAAGTTTTAACGATAAGAGCAATATGAGACAGCATGAAAAAATACACACGGGTGTAAAACATCATTGGTGTGAAGTGTGTAAAAAAGGTTTTATTCACAAACGTGATTTGAGAAATCATATGCAGACAAACCACACAAAAGATGAAGACGATGATGTTAAAACTCCAAGAGAAAGGAAACCCAGGAAGAAACCATTACTTAACATGAACAGTATGGCGAGCCAAGGCTCGTATGCCGAGTTTACTCCAGTGCAAGGTCAGGAGATGGACATGCAGTTGATTCAGGTGGATTATCAAGGGAAAAAAGGCGTGGAAACAGTTATAGAGGTATGATATAAAAACAGTTTAATCATAGTGAGGCAAGGTCATGTTTCAGGGACCTGACTTAATTTCTGGATTTTTTTTTTATTTCCGTGCAATAGGTCACAAAGGAGAATAGCTACAGCATGCAAACTTAAGAGGATGACTCGGCACCGTTTGAAGATCCTTTGTGTTTTTTGATCAGGTCAAAGGTCAAGGTCACAGTGATGTGGAGACTAAAAATAGTTCTGTTAAGTAAAACAGCTATGGCTTTCAAATCTGATATAATGACTATGTACCACTACAGGAAGATCCGTTTTGATTTTGCGGTCAAACCTAACCAAAAATATTGTGTAAAAGGGGAAATAATCCATTGTAGCACTTTTGAAATAATGTAGAAAGTCGACATCTTGCCTTTTTACCTACATTTAACACTTATTGTCACTCACTTAATCATTTTCTGTGTCAAAGACGCATTTTTACCAAACAAACTTTCACCCCAACTGTGGCGATAGCTTTAAAAGCAACAGCCAGCTATTCACACTAGTATTGTCGTTTTCAGCTATATTTGTACACTATAAAACTGACCTGACATAATTTCTGGTATTTTTTCATTTTCAGGACTCTACACAATTATTAAACCATTACTTAAACTATTTCTACAGTTAGATCTAGCTGCTTATGGTAGGCAGCTGTTTAAGACAAGTTGACATTAGAACAAAAAGTCAGTTTGGGAAGTTGTTTGTCTGGCTGCTTAATGCAAATGGCTGTTTAATATAGGTGGTCATTTAGACAGGTTCAGCAGTATTTTATTTCTCATTTTTCTTTCATGCTTATGCATTAAAATATGGTGAGAAATTTTCCAAAAAAAAAGAATCTTCGCATAGCTAAATTGACATCCTATTTCCTTAATTGATTTTTTTTCTTAGTTCGGTAAAGTAATGATAGCCATTGATATATCAGGCATTGATCATGTTTCAGGAACAGCCCAGAGACCTTACTGTACAGCCGGCTCTAGCCTACCTTGGCTCACATGGTGAGATACCTATGCATAATTTCCCTGTAGCGGCAGTTAATGCAGCCACTGGGCAGATTGAACCCTTGATGATTATAGAGAACTACCAGTGATCTGTTTCCATAGCAACATGGTGAAAACCTTCCATTTACAGTCCTAGGCAAGGCAGAAGTATCATGCAGTTCAAAGCTGAATTTGGTATTTTTAGCTCACCTGTCACAAAGTGACAAGGTGAGCTTTTGTGATCGCGCGGTGTCCGTCGTCCGTGCGTCCGTCCGTAAACTTTTCCTTGTGACATCTCTAGAGGTCACATTTTTCATGGGATCTTTATGAAAATGGGTCAGAATGTTCATCTTGGTAAATTCTAGGTCAAGTTCGAAACTGGGTCACGTGCCTTCAAAAACTAGGTCAGTAGGTCTAAAAATAGAAAAACCTTGTGACCTCTCTAGAGGCCATAATTTTCAATGGATCTTCATGAAAATTGGTCAGAATGTTCACCTTGATGATATCTAGGTCAAGTTCGAAACTGGGTCACGTGCGGTCAAAAACTAGGTCAGTAGGTGTAAAAATAGAAAAACCTTGTGACCTCTCTAGAGGCCATAATTTTCAATGGATCTTCATGAAAATTGGTCAGAATGTTCACCTTGATGATATCTAGGTCAAGTTTGAAACTGGGTCACGTGCGGTCAAAAACTAGGTCAGTAGGTCTAAAAATAGAAAAACCTTGTGACCTCTCTAGAGGCCATATATTTCACAAGATCTTCATGAAAATTGGTCAGAATGTTCACCTTGATGATATCTAGGTCAAGTTCGAAACTGGGTCACGTGCGGTCAAAAACTAGGTCAGTAAGTCTAAAAATAGAAAAACCTTGTGACCTTTCTAGAGGCAATATATTTCACAAGATCTTCATGAAAATTGGTCAGAACGTTCACCTTGATGATATCTAGGTCAAGTTCGAAACTAGGTCACGTGCCGTCAAAAACTAGGTCAGTAGGTCAAATAATAGAAAAACCTTGTGACCTCTTTAAAGGCCATATTTTTCATGGGATCTGTATGAAAGTTGGTCTGAATGTTCATCTTGATGATATCTAGGTCAAGTTCGAAACTGGGTCACGTGCGGTCAAAAACTAGGTCAGTAGGTCTAAAAATAGAAAAACCTTGTGATCTCTCTAGAGGCCATATATTTCATGAAATCTTCATGAAAATTGGTCAGAATGTTCACCTTGATGATATCTAGGTCAAGTTCGAAAGTGGGTCACGTGCCATCAAAAACTAGGTCAGTAGGTCAAATAATAGAAAAACCTTGTGACCTCTCTAGCGGCCATATTTTCCATGGGATCTGTATGAAAGTTGGTCTGAATGTTCATCTTGATGATATCTAGGTCAAGTTCGAAAGTGGGTCACGTGCCTTCAAAAACTAGGTCAGTAGGTCAAATAATAGAAAAACCTTGTGACCTCTCTAAAGGCCATATTTTTCAATGGATCTTCATGAAAGTTGGTCTGAATGTTCATCTTGATGATATCTAGGTCAAGTTCGAAACAGGGTCATGTGCGGTCAAAAACTAGGTCAGTAGGTCTAAAAATAGAAAAACCTTGTGACCTCTCTAGAGGCCATACTTGTGAATGGACCTCCATAAAAATTGGTCAGAATTTTCATCTTGATGATATCTAGGTCAAGTTCGAAAGTGGGTCACGTGCCATCAAAAAGTAGGTCAGTAGGTCAAATAATGAAAAAACGTTGTGACCTCTCTAGAGGCCATATTTTTCATGGGATCTGTATGAAAGTTGGTCTGAATGTTTATCTTGATGATGTCTAGGTCAGGTTTGAAACTGGGTCAACTGCGATCAAAAACTAGGTCAGTAGGTCTTGAAATAGAAAAACCTTGTGACCTCTCTAGAGGCCATACCCTTGAATGGATCTTCATGAAAATTGGTCAGAATGTTCACCTTGATGATATCTAGGTCAAGTTTGAAACTGGGTCACGTGCCTTAAAAAACTAGGTCAATAGGTCAAATAATAGAAAAACCTTGTGACCTCTTTAGAGACCATATTTTTCAATGGATCTTCATGAAAATTGGTCAGAATTTTTATCTTGATAATATCTAGGTCAAGTTCAAAACTGGGTCACATGAGCTCAAAAACTAGGTCACTATGTCAAATAATAGAAAAAACGACGTCATACTCAAAACTGGATCATGTGGGAAGAGGTGAGCGATTCAGGACCATCATGGTCCTCTTGTTAATACAACTGGTACCGATAGTATTTTGAATGAAGTGTGACTCTTTTTTAGTAGGTTTTCGTGTTTTGAATTAGAGCGCAGTATTGAAAAAAGTAGATATTAATTAGGAAGAAGTCTGAAATCTGGTCTAGTATTTTCTTATCAGAAAAGTACAGATTAGGCAATAGAAAGTTAGTTTTTAGATTCTCATCCCCGCCCGCCCCTATCTGAAACCCCCCGCCTTGAAATTTTTTATTGGTCAAAATCCAGATATCCAAAATTTCATGTCCGGATACTGGTACACTTTCATAAACATTGCATAATTCTAGAGTTTAAAGAAAATGTTTAACATATTATGGTAATGCAAAGACAATTTAACAGCATTTGACAGTATCTGATATTAACATTTACCATGACATTACCTCTTATTATAACAAATTAAGAAAAATGATCATAAAATATCGGCAATTCACACGACTAGCAGACGTTCTGGCAAACTACTTTCGATTTCAAAAACTTTTAGAAAAAGGTAAAGCCAATGTATTTTCTTATCCTTATTTGATTGTTATTGATTGTTATTGATTAGAAATAAGTATCTGTTGTCTGGATTTCAATATTTCAATTGTGTTTAACATGGAATTTGCCTTCGTGGGGAAGCCTGACATGCCATTTTCACGTGCAAAGTATACTGAATTACCGCGCTATTTGTTTCATAGATATGGAAATAGGATTAAAATATGCTGTGTATGCAAGTGCATCTAATTAAGAAATATCTGAATTTTTTCAAGTGTAGAAATACTAGATTCCTCGTATTTTAAACTTTAAGCTCGAAAGTCAATATCATCATCATCATCGGTTCCACGGGTATATAGCTTTTAGCACATGCTCAGCAGAATGACGGATTGATTGTTTTCTTTAAAAATCGTGTCTGTACTTCGACAGAACTAAATATTTTGAATTTTCAAATACACTGAACTGACAAATATTAATTTGCCGTTGTTGTAGATTTACTTTTTTGTATAGGATACAATCAACCATCAGACAAAATGATTTACTATCACATTATAAACAAGATAAAAGTTTATGACATAAAATTATTTGGTTCATTTCAAAATTATTTCAAAATGGGTTTTACATATACAAGCATTCAAAGACACAGCAATACACACTAGAATATCAATACAGTGATATTTTAAATATAATTTGTCAGATTGACCTCCACAATACCATATTTCCAAATTAAAAAATAAAAAATAAAAAGTGCCCACCTGCCCCATTTTTTCTCAAAATTCGGATGAGAATCTAAACATTTATTTTCTCTGGCCTTACTTATGTTAAAGTAATGTTCAAGTATTGGGAAAATATTGTGAATGGGAAAAAAGACGTTTTATGTACTTTTACTGTATGACGTAGTTTTATTTTTTTCCCTGTGAATTTGATAATTCTTTAAGTAACAGAATTGACCCAAGAATTAAAAAGATACTGTCTGTCTTTATGTTTATTATAAGTAAAAAAAAAATACTAACTGTTAGATCCACCAAACAAGCAACAAGATTTATCATGAAATGCAGTTTTATTTTTGCAATCCAATTATAGATTATGCATCTGTTTTTAGTCTCTGAGGGTGGTAGTAGAGTTCTGCCAGAAGTTAATTCACTTGCTTCGCAGAGAACTGGGTTTGAAACCTCACTTAGAGCGTAGAGTTCTGCATGTAATGAAGCCATCAAGCTGGTCACGGAATGTTGGTGGTTCTACCTTGGTACCCACTCATGCCTGTAACAATTCCTACACCAACAAGAGCAAGGATAGTCAACATACGAGCTAAATTGTGTCAGTGTGATTTTAAACCCAATCAATAAATAAAATGAAAATGCCTAAGAGAATGTAAATAATAAAAAGTTCAATAAATGGCAGGTGTGTGCCATAATGGAAAGAAGATGCAACCAAAAGGTATATTAACTGTTAAGTATAATAAACATATTTTAATACCATTGTAACAGTATTTCTGTTTTGATGTTTATAAACAAATTTTTGTGTTACGAGTTATTAATGGCTTTTGTTAAGAACTTAGCCTTTTTACATATTAGAGGTTGTGAGTCAGAAAGTTATGCACTCCTTTTTAGCTCACCAGTCACAAAGTGACAAGGTGAGCTTTTGTGATCGCGCGGCGTCCGTCGTCCGTGCATCTGTCCGTAAACTTTTGCTTGTGACATCTCTAGAGGTCACAGTTTTCATGGGATCTTTATGAAAGTTGGTCAGAATGTTCATCTTGGTAAATTCTAGGTCAAGTTCGAAACTGGGTCACGTGCCTTCAAAAACTAGGTCAGTAGGTCTAAAAATAGAAAAACCTTGTGACCTCTCTAGAGGCCATATTTTTCACAAGATCTTCATGAAAATTGGTCAGAATGTTCACCTTGATGATATCTAGGTCAAGTTCGAAACTGGGTCACGTGCCATCAAAAACTAGGTCAGTAGGTCTAAAAATAGAAAAACCTTGTGACCTCTCTAGAGGCCATATATTTCAAAAGATCTTCATGAAAATTGGTCAGAACGTTCACCTTGATGCTATCTAGGTCAAGTTTGAAACTGGGTCACGTGCCTTCAAAAACTAGGTCAGTAGGTCAAATAATAGAAAAACCTTGTGACCTCTCTAAAGGCCATATTTTTCATGGGATCTGTATGAAAGTTGGTCTGAATGTTCATCTTGATGATATCTAGGTCAAGTTCGAAACTGGGTCACATGCGAT
This sequence comes from Mercenaria mercenaria, assembly GCF_021730395.1. Classification (NCBI taxonomy): domain Eukaryota; kingdom Metazoa; phylum Mollusca; class Bivalvia; order Venerida; family Veneridae; genus Mercenaria; species Mercenaria mercenaria. The sequence goes on from NC_069362.1 coordinate 36,627,573, forward strand.
CAAAAACTAGGTCAGTAGGTCTAAAAATAGAAAAACCTTGAGACCTCTCTAGAGGCCATATTTTTCATGGGATCTGTATGAAAATTGGTCTGAATGTTCATCTTGATGATATCTTGGTCAAGTTCGAAACTGGGTCACGTGTGGTCAAAAACTAGGTCAGTAGGTCTAAAAATAGAAAAACCTTGTGACCTCTCTAGAGGCCATATATTTCAAGAGATCTTCATGAAAATTGGTCAGAACATTCACCTTGATGATATCTAGGTCAGGTTCGAAAGTGGGTCACGTGCCATCAAAATCTAGGTCAGTAGGTCAAATAATAGAAAAACCTTGTGACCTCTCTAGAGGCCATATTTTTCATGGGATCTGTATGAATGTTGGTCTGAATGTTCGTCTTGATGATATCTAGGTCAAGTTCGAAAGTGGGTCACATGCCCTCAAAAACTAGGTCAGTAGGTCAAATAATAGAAAAACCTTGTGACCTCTCTAAAGGCCATATTTTTCATGGGATCTGTATGAAAATTGGTCTGAATGTTCATCTTGATGATATCTAGGTCAAGTTCGAAACAGGGTCATGTGCGGTCAAAAACTAGGTCAGTAGGTCTAAAAATAGAAAAACCTTGTGACCTCTCTAGAGGCCATACTTATGTATGGATCTCCATAAAAATTGGTCAGAATGTTCACCTTGATGATATCTAGGTCAAATTTTAAACTGGGTCAACTGCGGTCAAAAACTAGGTCAGTAGGTCTAAAATTATTTAAATCTTTTGACCTCTGTAGAGGCCATTTTTTTCAATGGATCTTCATGAAAATTGATCTGAATGTTCACCTTGATGATATTTAGGTCAGTTTCGAAACTGGGTCACATGTGGTCAAAAACTAGGCCAGTAGGTATAAAAATAGAAAAACCTTGTGACCTCTCTAGAGGCCATATTTTTCATGAGATCTTCATGAAAATTAGTGAGAATGTTCACCTTGATGATATCTAGGTCAAGTTCAAATCAGGGTCACGTACCTTCGAAAACTAGGTCAATAGGTCAAATAATAGAAAAACCTTGTGACCTCTCTAGAGACCATATTTTTCAATGGATCTTCATGAAAATTGGTCAGAATTTTTATCTTGATAATATCTAGGTCAAGTTCAAATCTGGGTCACATGAGCTCAAAAACTAGGTCACTATGTCAAATAATAGAAAAAACAACGTCATACTCAAAACTGGGTCATGTGGGAAGAGGTGAGCGATTCAGGACCATCATGGTCCTCTTGTTTCAAATTTTGTTTATTTTTAGCAGGAAGGTTTATGTGTTTGTTTCTTCAGTCTTGAATAATTTAAGCTAAGAGTTTTGGCAGCAAAGTTTATATTGTTCATTCAATTTTAATAGGCTTTAAAGCAGTTTTAATTGTCTGCAAATTCATATTGACAAAACTTGTCTTTAAAGTAACAAAACCATTGGAAACTAAAAACAAATCCATACAATAATGTGTTAGACACTTCTGTCCCAGTATAAATTTTAGAAAAGTCTTTAGTGAATTACGGTACCATAAACCAGTGATACAAGTACACCTATGACGAAAAAGGAAGTATCATGATTAACAGGTCTTGATTTACTCTCGTGTTGTATAAGTTATATAACAATAGGATGTAAAATAGAAATTGATACTCTTGCTTTATTAACATGAAATATTAAATAAGTTGTTTTCAGATTGTTCAGGTCTACTAATTCCTTGGAATTCTTCCAAGTAAAATTAATATGTCTCTGACTGATTCTGCCTGTCTTATTGCTGTCTGGTGTATACATGTTCTGTTTTTAGCTCACCTGAATTGAATTTTAAACCTGCCCACTTAGCTCAATAAGGAGAGCGCAGATCAGGGTCACGAATACAATGCCTGGGTGTTCTCTGTGGCGATTTGATAAAAGACATTATGTCTGAAATCATTCATCCTCCACCTCTGACTCGTGTGGAAAAGTTAACAGTTAGTTGCAAAGAACAAGCATATACTGGCACAGAATCAAGAAACACTGGTTAGGTTAACTGCAAGTTGTTATATAACTGAAATACTTTGACAGAGTGGTGTTTAACTCAAAACAAACAAACATTTATTCTTTTTGGTAAGCAGTTGTTGTTTTGCTTTAAGTGAGTTTCTTAAGTTGTTTACGTATGGATTCAAATGACTTCCTGTTTGAAACTGCTTCTCTGATGTCCTCCAGATTTTTTTGTAGCATTCTAATATGAAGCTTCCTTAAGTTTGTACAAATCATGACCCTGGGGTCATTTTTGGCTCTGCCCAAGGGCTTATCAACTTGGAGATTTTTTCTGAAAATTTTACATCTACTCTGCACTGGAACTTCTACACAAGAGTTTACAGTGAAGCATAAGCCTCCAGCAAATTTCACACAGAGCGTTCATTGCCTAAATATTCTGACCATAATGTCATTAGTTTACTTTGGAGGGTTAGAACTTTCTTCTTTGGGTTTCTTCTCACTTTGTTTTCCATGACGAGTTTTACCTGAACTGTGATTTCCTTACCCTCTGTAGACAGAAGGTGCACTAGGAGGTAGAATGGAAGATTCCATTTATTGGCATGATCATTTATGCGAGCATGTCGCCCCTCTACATTGTTGTTTATTTATTTTTCAATTTCATAGATCACAACATTAACACACATTATATAGTATAACAATATAAAATAATTTCAACAAATAAATTTCTACTGCACATATTAAATTTGACATATTGTAAATTCAGCATTCTTAAAAGCAAAAGTGATAAATAAATACTTAACCCTTAGCCTGCTGGCGGCGATTGGTTTTGCCTTTGCGACCAGTGCAGACCAAGATCAGCCTGCACATCCGTGCAGGCTGATCATGGTCTGCACTGTTCGCTATTCAGTCAGTAAATTTTCAGTGAAAACCCCTTTGAATAATAAGTGGTACTATCCAAATTGAAAGATGGACCAGTCTATTATAGAAATATAGCAGGGTAAGGGTTAAGAGTAATAAAGAGTTTAAGAGCATATTTTTTGCTATTGAATTAGAAAAACTTTGGTAATATGAATAAGATCTGTTGTTGCATGGATAACCCATTAACCCCGAAAGCTTATTTCCATCGGGGTCCAGTTTACCAAAAATGAACAAGATGGAGCCGGAGAAGTAATGAAACTAATTTAGTGAGTCTTAAAACATATATATTGACAATTATAAAAGCCATATGTAAGTAAAAAGATTTACATGTATATATAAAAAATATGATTTTAAGGTATAAGATGTTTAATTACTACAGACAAGTAATACTGCCATATAATGTTTATATTATAACACAATTAAGTTAAACAGCTTTATTCTGAGTTACTTGCATTTTTTTTTTCAGGTTTTTTTTTTTTTAAACTTTCATACCAAGAACAGTCAAAGTGACATTGGAAGTAATTTTCTACTGTCTATTTGAAGACCTTTACATTGTCTGTATAAAAATTCGAGTCTTGAGTTTACTTTAAAAATAATATTATTAACAACAGTTACTGCTTCACCTGATAGTGTATTTTCAATATTCAAACCTAGATATTTTACTTAATGCTCAGTAGTTTCTAAGGTATGTCTATTACAAACAATGTTAAAATGTTTAATTTTTCTAAGTTTTTCCTTGGGTCCGAAAAGAATACATTCTGTTTTTTCAAGATGAAGTGATAACTTATTATCAACAAGCCAATCTTAACAGAATTCTAGAACTTTGCCTAACTTATTAGAAATAAAATCTGGATCTTGATGAGAAACAAGTATAGTGCTGTCATCAGCATAAAAAATAAGCTTACACCCTGGATCAATACTAGTGATCATATCATTAACATAGCACAAGAAGACTAAAGGGCCTAAGATACTGCCCTGGGGAACTCCACAGGTGACTGAAGCTGCAGATCAAGAAGTTTTGTCAACATTTATAACTTGTTTTCTGTTTATTAGGTATTATTTAAACCAGTCTGTGCTGGCAATTCCCATAAAATTTAATTTTCCACATAATATAGTATGGTCAACAGTATCGAAAACTTATTGTAAATCCAGTAAATAAACCTCTGGAATTGTTTGTTCTAATATGATCTAAAAGATGAATTACACAAGTGTCGGTAGAATGTGAAGTCCTAAAAACTGACTAATGTTCGTACAATAAATTATTTCTAACTAAATACATTTCTAACTGCCTGTATACAGCTCTTTCTAAAATCTTAGAAATAATACTTAAAATGCTAACAGGTCTGTGGTCACCTACACTAAGAGTACTATTCTTTTTGTACTAAGGTTTGACCCTGGCAAACTTCATTTCTTCAGGAACAGTATTATCAGCAATTGACATATTGATAATAAAAGTAACAGGGTAATTTTAAAAAATCAGCACCATCTTTTAAAAATCTAGAAGGTATTCCATCAAGACCTGTACTTTTACATACATTTAAATTCAAAAGTTCTTTATATGTGTATAAAATTCTCAGACACAGTTTTCAAGTGAAAAGTTTCCCTATTCGTACAAGAATTGGAGTAGAAATTTTTTACAACACAAGAATCTTAGAGTATCCAAGTGGAAGCTTAGCTACTATATCTGAGGCTACCATTGTGAAGAATTCATTAAAATGGTTAGCAACAGGTGTTGAGTCATGACAGTTTTCACCATTGATACTAAGTACAATGTTCGAACATGAATTCTGTATATTTTTATACCCAAGAGACTTTAAATTTTACCATAACTTCTTGGGACAGAATTTGTTTTCTTCAACTTTAGTAGAGAGATAGTCAGACTTTACTTTTCTGATTTGCTTTTGTAAATTGTTTCTTTGTTTAGTAAATTGTTTCTGAGTTTACAAAACATTTTATAGTCTTATTTATAATCATTTTTTTTGTAATTTATATAAGTAGAGGTCTTTTTGCTTAATTTGGTCAATAATATCTGATGTCATCCATGGTTCAGTTGATTGATTAAGTTTAATTTCTTTAATGGGAGCAACAGAATTTAATACTTCCAAGCAAATGTCAATAAAAGCCAGCAAGACAAAGTTTACATCTTTTGCTAAAAATCAAGCATCCCAATTTATATTATTATTATTATTTACCAGATTTTTATAGTGCTCTTTTCATCCATAAAATAAATGTTCAAAAGCACTGAAAAGTCTTCTTTATTTTAATTCTTTTAAAAAGATCTCAGTTTAACAATACATGTATTTAGTTTCTATGTGGGCATCTTAACTGACTTAAAAAAAAAAGTGATAACGGGGATAATTCCTGATGCAGAAAATTTCTCAGAAGTATTACAAATAACATGATCTAACAGGCTACTAGTAGTATCTGTAATTCTTGTTGGTTCAGAAATAATCTGACTAAGGTCAAACATTCTTAAAATATTAAAATACAATTAAAAAATATTATTTGAATAATGATTTCACAATCAGACCTTAACTTAGACAAAGTACTTTCAAAACGATCCAGAAAGTCTGTCTGTTTGGGGTGGGGGTCTGTAAATTGTAATAACAATGATAGGTTTTGTTCTAGGAAGCAAAAGTTTGAAAAACGAAAAATCATTAGATGTATCATTTAGATCATGTCTTTTAGAGAAAGCGAGATCATTAACTAAAGGATGTATGTACAGACTCCTCCACCATTTCTGTTTCTGTCTGCGTAAAACAATATGATTATCTATGTATATTTCCCCATCAGTTATTGTACTATCTAACCACGTTTCAGTTGTAGAAAGAACAGCAGTGTTAGATTTTTTAACGATATATTTAACTTTGGACATTTTTGTAAGAGAGATCTGCAAATTCATATATTAAAAAATGCAAACCCTTACAAGAAAAACATTGAAAATGGTCAGTATTTGCCTTTGAAGGTAAAGACTTTTGCTCTTTTAGGATAAATAGATCCTTTCATTCTTCTCTTTTTCCATTGTCCGTTTTTGAGGCTATGATGTGCTACATCAGCAGAACTAAATTTGCATGGATTGGTTCGGTGTTGTCAATCCTCTTTCCAGCCTCATTAACTATTCCTTTCTTTTAAGCTTGAATGTTTGAAAATTTTCAAGCAGTAAAGCTTTTGTTGTCAGGTCTGCTGGCATCTATTATCTGCCTTATAAAAGTTTTGAATGTAAACGGATTTTTACTGCCTTACTACTTGTGGGATCCACAGATTTTCCTCATAAGGAACTGACTGTCATAATAAACCCAGTTTTTCGTTGGGAGTGGAAAGCTTACTTATTACAGACATGTATTTTAACAGACCTTGAATAGCATCAAAGTGTGTTGACAATTCTGGCTTATGATTTGCCATCTTGAAAAATTAAAAAAGACAAGTTTTTATCATCATTGTTTTCCAACTGTAAAGAATTTATTTCAGTAAAATCTTTATTCCAAATTTTTGTTTCAGTTGGTTAAAGAAATCAGTAGTTGTGGATTGATTTGCATGCTGCGTGGTTCGAATGGCCGAGCAGTAGAATTATTTGTTACTGGATTAATTGATTATTTGTTTGATTAGTTGTCTGTTATCACAGTTAGATTGAACACCTGTACCTTCAACCAACTGCCTGCGGGGTAAAAGACCAGGAACTTCTGGATGAGGAACCCCTTCTCCTGCCTCCACTTGGTGAACAGGTAGAGCTGCCGGCACTACAGGGGGTGTGGTGGCCTCAGAGTTAACTTGTTAAATGTAGAGCTTTCCATAATGTACCATGGACCTCTACTATCACAGAATTCCTTCGTGAATTGTTTTTACCATCTCCCATGATGACTTGTCAAAAAGGTTAATAAACCACGTAAAGGCATGGCCCTGTAAATGTAGATGAAGTGCTATGATAGCATGCTGTGGTTCTGCTACGGAGTTGATATTGGACAGAGTACAATGGAACAATTACAGGTGGTGGTTGTGGTCCTGAAAGGAGGCATTCTAATAGTATCCATGGCAGAAGAATTTAGTCCTATAGCATTTAGCATGTCGAGCAGGAACAGCATTGAATAGAGTATACATAGCAGATAAACCATGAGTAATATCCCACCCAGTTGCTACCATTCTAGCTCTAAATGCATTTTGCAACTGATGAAGCCCACAAAAGCCAATGTTAATAAGCCGATGCTTGTTCTCATTTTCAAGCTTTTTCTGAAGGGCATCAGAATCAGCCCAGTTTACGTTTGGACCATCTATTGCCAACTGAACAAGACTGTTACAGCCTAAATGTGATTCAATACATTCTGCAAAAACAACGGACTAAGTCAGTTGCACAAGCTTGACCTAGGAAGATAGAAGTAAAGTAACTGTTAATGACTATTGTGATCCTAATGTCTAGCTGCTTTTTCTGCATTTCTCTGTTTAACGACTCATCAAACTCACAAAGTGCTCATGGTGAGCTATTGTGATCACACTGTGTCCGTCATGCGTGTATGTGTCCGTCCGTTTGTTAAGTTTTCTGTCATCAATAATTGTGTTTGATCAATATCTCCTGCTAAACCACTGAATGGATTTTAATGAAACTTGGCCTGGATGTTCTTTGGTTGGTCCTCTACAAAAGTTGTTCAAATGGTTCCACTTGATTGCACACAGGGGTCGCCAGAGCTAAAAAATAGAAAAATCTCCTAAACCAATAATCCGATTTTGAAAGAATTTTACACAAAGGGTTCTTATGTCTGCTTCTACCAAGATTGTTCAGATTGTTTCGATTTGTCAAAAAACGTGGCTGCCGGGGGGTGTGGTCATTTTCCTATATGTATGTAGTGGAAATCTAAGTAATTATGCCCCTCTTGGAAGGTGGAGGGGTATATTGTTTTGCAGATGTCGGTATGTAGACCAATCCATTTACGGATGATAACTACAGAATGTTTGGGCCTAGGATCATGAAAGTTGATAGGGAGGTTGGCCATGACCAGCAGATGACCCCTATTGATTTTGAGGTCAATAGATCAAAGGTCAAGGTCACAGTGACCCAGAAAAGTGAAACTGTGTCCGGATGATAACTCAAGTTATTGATTTTGAGTTCAATATGTCAAAGGTCAAGGTCACTGTGACCCAGAAAAGTTGTTAGCCAAAGTGGGGTCAATATCGTCCCCACATGTCTCCGCAGAACGAAACCATTTTCTTGAGCTAGAAAACTGAATATTAGATTTATCAGTCTTTACAGACATCTTCTTTCTGGAGTCATTTTGTCCATCAGAAAAATCTCCATCTCTCTGAACTACAGACGAGTCATCACCACAAAAGGGACGGATCAAAAAGTTGGATAAGCCATGTGAGGGTTCAGATTGAGCTCGGTAATAATCATAGAGCGATTTGTCCTGATTCCGGGCCTTTTCCATATCAGCCATCCACTTAACGAGGCCAACAACACTGGATATTCATAAAATTTAGTCAGAATAATTGCCTTGATGAAATCTAGGTCAAGTTAGAATATGGGTCATCTGTGGTCAAGAACTAGGTCACTAGGTCAAATAAAAAAAAACCTTGTGTATGCGATAGAGACTATATTTTTCAATTGATCTTCATGAAATTTGGTCAGAATGATAACCTTGATGAAATTAAGGTCAAGTTTGAAATGGGTCATCTGGGTCAAAAACTAGGTTGCTAGGGCAAACTAAAAAATAACCTTTTGTATGCGATAAAGGCTCATTATTGTGATTTATGAAATTCGGTCAGAATGATTGCCTTAATCAAGTCTAGGTCAAGTTCAAATGTAGGTCATCTTGGCTCAAAAATTAGGTCACTAGGTCAAATCAAAGAAAATACTTGTTTACCCTCAAGATTTTTGGTCCAGTCTTTATGAAAAATGGCCACAATATTTGTGTCCATGAAATCAATAGGTCAAACATGTTTACACTGTTATGGTGTGTTTCTCAGGTGAGCAACCTAGGGCCATCTTGGCCCTCTTGTTAGCAGCCATCCCCAGTAACTTGAGAGAAATGTAATTTTGAAGATTTCTCAGAAAATGGGTTTATGCTTATGATAAATCTCTGCCAAAAGCATATGTACTTAAATATGTAGCCCAATGACCAGGATAGCCATAATTAATAAAATAATAAAGAAATTGTAACTAACACTAGCCCCACTAAAACCTGATATTGCTTTGAAACTTGCAACACTTGTTCACCATCAATAGCTGACCCAGTACAGCAAGAAACATAACTCTGTCCTGCTTTTTGCAAGAGTTATGGCCCCTTTTGGACTTAGAAAATATATGATTTATTGGTTAAGTTTTATGTTTAGGTCAAGTTTTCTCCTAAACTATCAAAGCTATTGCTTTGAAACTTGCAACAGTTGTTTACCATCATAAGCTGACTCTGTACATCAAGAAAGATAACTCCATCCAGCTTTTTGCAAGAATTATGGTCCTTTTTGGACTTAGAAAATCATGGGTAGGAAAATTTTTCTATTATACAAAAAATCAGATGAGCGTCAGCACCCACAAGGTGACTGAATCATCACCTATTAACACCTTTCTTTCTTCTTTCCCAACCCTAACAGTGATTTCCTTTTGCAGCCATTTAAAACTGAATATATTTTTCACACTTTTGTCACATTCTCTGACTTTATACTCGTCCGTGGATTTGACCATTTCCATTTTAAAGCAGCATGCCTCCAGATCGTTCGACAACAAAAAAAACAACTTAATTACTGACAAACTTTATGTTACGGAAACACATGAGAATTTGCTGTTTTTACTACTTTTAACGATGAAAATCGAAAAGCGTTTCCAGGTAAACTGTCTCAATTTTAAATATCTATATTTTGAAGTCATTATTCACTACTTCAGCTATAGCGCTATTGGTTATGACGATGGGAAAATGTCTTTATTGCCGCAGCGGTCCGGGGTTTGATGCCCAACGCGGTCATCTTTTTTTCTTGATTTGGAATTTTTAAAATATTTTAGAAACAAAAATTCATATTCTAATGTTCATAATATGACCAAATTTGAAAGAAAGATTATTTTTAGCCAAATCTGGAGGCATGCTGCATTAATGTTTTGATTTATGAATTTTTTAGGTGGTCGCCATTTTGGAAGTGCAGCCTAAGTGTACAAGGTAGAAGCCCCCGCCCCCTTCCCAAATTTTCTCCTCAGATTTATCCGCGAGTCCGCGGAAAATTCACAGTCCTGTAATAAGAAAAATTGAAATGTTTAAAGAAAGCATTACAAAATTTTCTTCATTTTAAATCAAACAAAGCAACATTGAATATACGAAAGAAAATATACATACAGGTCAAATGAATTCTTCAAAATAATCCCTAAACCAAGAATATATGTGGGTCTTAGACATGACAGTGATAATATCCTATAATTATCTTATTTGCCTAGGTCATGTCTAACAAAAATATGAACAAAAATAATACATTTCATTTCAACTTGCTCACACACTCTCTCACAGTTTGTAACTAATTATACAAGCAATAACAATCCACGCATAAATTCGATTGTCTGTATCTTCTTGATACGTCTTGGCGATTGTGGAGTTTTTGCGATAGTGGCGTCCCATAATCAGTGTTAAGATGTCCATCATGTCAATTGCATAGTTTATTTTAGCGCTGCAGACAACAGTCCGTCACAGTGGTCCTAGTTGTTGATCCGTCTTGTTGAAGATGCACTTGTGTTTACTTTTATTGTTGTAGTTTACAGTTACGGGTTCCCTTACAGAAGCAAGCCTCTGTGGCGTACATGCTGCGTATATGCCGCGAACACAGTAGTACGCCAGAGGAGTACATTTTACATACACCGCATGCCGCGTACATGCCGCGTACTCTTTCGACGAGTACACAGCATGTACGCAGGAGGTCACTAGTACACTTCAAGTACGCAACACAGACTCCGAAAATTTAAGGAGTACACTGCATGTACGCAGGAGGAACTTGTACAAGAAAATAGTACACTGCATGTACACCGCAGATACTTCGAAATTTATAACACTTATATTTAGTTGCATTAAAGTTGTTTCCCCTTGATGCAGTTACGCCATTTTCTTCAGATGTTTACCAAATTACATGCTTCAAAAATTGATTTATTTCATTGAAAAGTTGATGAAGAAAAGCATACTTATTTATTTGATAACATCAATCTACATTATTTTGGTAAGGGTAAATACTTATTGATGCATGTCACTTATCTTTTTTCTGTTTTTTTTCTGTCCAAATGATCAGCATTTGCATAAGAAAGTTGGTGGGGTAAGGAATTTACATTATCACAGCAATTTCACCACAAGAGTACACAGCATGTATGCAGCAGGAGTACACAGCATGTACGCCGCAGGACTCGGGCCAGGAGTACACAGAATGTACGCCGAAGGAGTACACAGCATGTATGTCGCAGGAGTACACAGCATGTACGCCGCAGGGGTAGTACACCGCAGGCTCATTTGCATGTGAAAAGTGTATGTGCCGCGTACATGCTGCGTACTATTTCCCGCACACTAAATTCCTCCAGCGTACATCCTGTGTACTATGTAGTCCACAGCATGTACGCAGCAAGTAGTACGCGGCAGAGCTCATTTGCATGTCAAAAGTGTACTACAAACGTACTATCGGTGTATGTGCGGTGTATATCCTGCGTACTATTTAAAGCCCTTGATTTCAGTACACATCATGTATGCATCATATACGCAGTATGTACACAGCAAGAGTACGCAGCAGGCCTTTTTCTTCTGTAAGGGTTGTTGTATTGTGGTATCGTATAGTTCTGTTTGTGGAATATTTTTCTCTTTTGTTTTGATGGATTACTGGATGGTGTTCTGTACTTTTCAACTTGGAGTTGTTCGATTCCTATCTGGTATTGGTTAATCAATGAAGCTGCTGTGTTCTGATATCTTACGGAACTCTGGTATTCTGTGTTGGCTTCAGATTGAAGGTAAGAAATTAACGTCATCTTTTTCAGGAGAGAATCTCCATGTTGTATGCTGTAAAGAATGTAGTTCCTCTAGTAAGTTATTAGTAAGTGCTCGCATGCGTCCGATTTTGTCCGGACCATAACTGACATGCATGGACCAATCTTGTTTATTTTATATTTAGCATGAATGTTTACCTCAATGAGAAGATGTGTCATGTGCAAACCCCATGTTCCTATCTCAAAGGTCAAGATCACAGTAAGAGGTCAAAGGTCAAATTGAAGTTTGTCCAGAGCATTTCTTCTTCATGCATGGTGGGATTTTGATGTAACTTGGCATGAATGTTCGCCATTATGAGACTGAGTCAGTGATTTTTTTTACTTTTTTTTTGGCAACAGCCCATGCCTTCTAAATTGGGAATTTTTAGCATGATAAACTTCAAAATTGGGAAACATTAACAAAACTTAATAAAGAAATCATTTTGAATAGTTTCATTTTAAGGTAAATTTATTTCATTCAAATATGCACTGAGGTTGAACAGACAGGACAGACGGGTTATTTTCTGAGGTAACAGGATCTGATGGCTCAGATAGCTTAGGGTCACCATGAGCTTCTGTTGATTTCTGAGGGTCATTCTGTGGGGACTCAGATTTCTTGGACAGACTACTTTGCTTTTCTGACGTTTGATTTGAATTGGATTTCTCTTTAACTTTAACAAAAGATGTTCGAATGTCTGGAGCACCAATGGTGTGTTCAAGTTTTATTTTCTTATTATAATATTTTGAATTATGCGACATTTTTCGATAATTTTTGTAATTTTCTAACTATTTTTTCCGAACTCATTTTGACGCATGAAAAAGCGTTGAGCGACCGTGATGAAAGTCATACTAAATGCCGTACTGTGCCGTGACCCGTTTTATGTAACAACGCGCTTCAAATTGGCAACAAAATTCTGCGAATAACCCATAATTCTAAGAGTTGGAATTTTTATGATTATTTGCATCGTTTTAGTTCAGCTTTCGCAAGAAATCAATCTAATTGGGAAAAATCATCTTGTTTTTGGGAATTTTGAAGCATTTTTTTGGAATTTTGACCATTTTTGTCAATTGGGAGGACGCCGAATTTCGGAGTCAAATCAGCGCAAAAAATCACTGGGAGTGTCATGTGCAAGAACCAAGTCCCTAGGTCCATGGTCAAGGTCACACTTGACAGCTGGCGGTCTCGAAATTCTGCCCGTGGGCATACTTGTTGTTAGTGTTGCTTATTATGCACTTACTACAATATATGCAACAGAAGAGTCTGAGCTGCAGTTTCTCAGAAATCTTGAGGATTTCCAATACACGCTGCCTCTCAAAGTTTCGTATCATCCAACAGCGTGAATTTCTTCTTTATTATATTCGTCGATTTATCCTCCTTTGATGGAATAAATTCCAATTCTTCTCTCTGGTAGACTGTTACGTTATACTTCGCCACTCTAGTGTGTCTTGTTTATTTGCTTTTGGGCGCTTCCTAGCAAGGCAAAACAATTGAGAAAATATTTGTTCTTTATATTTACGGAAGCAGAAAATAATGAGTTGCAAAGCTATGATTGCCCCTATCATTATTAATATATATCCCCATATTGGAAAATGCTTTGATTCCATTGGTTCAAGACTCGAGTCATGCTTATGTAATTCTTGCACAAGATTACAAAGTGGAAAGTCTTCCATATTTTCAAGGTGTTCAGGTGTTTTGATACTTTCGTTATCAAAAGATATGACAAGATCAAGCTTTTTCCAGAGATTCACATTACTAATATTATAGGACTTAACCACACTATATAAAGATTATACTTGCAGGATTTTCAATGTTATTTGTTAGATAGACTGCCGCTGGTAGTACAGTCTGATGCACCCAAACATTGCAGTGCTTTCTGACCTTTTAATTATCATGATTGTAGTTATTTAAGAGGCAGTAAAAACGTGACCTACGTTGCTATTTCTAATTGGAATTCTTATATTACATATTTCCAAGCCAGACTCAATGCAGAGCTTGGCTTCAGATTCGCTTAACAGAATATACTGGGATCTGTCTGAATTTACTGCCAAATATTTTGATTCTAGTTTGTAAGTAGGCTAATATATCTAGTATTTCCGCTCATTTTTGGTCTGTCCAGAAGTGGAACAGGAAGAGAATAAGCTCGGAATATGTCAAACTGTTGCGAACATTCTACAAGATTTCCTTTTGAATAGAACTAGACTATAAATTGACCAACTTTTCCTCCAACCTCCAAATTGTTTTATTTGGCACAAATGTTTGTCTCAGCGAGACAGTTTCGTGTGCAACTCTCAGTCCTTTTAACAGCTTGTGGACTCCACATGTTGCTCTTGGGCATCTAGTCATGAAATTTGGTCAATAATTGCCTTGATGAAATCCAAGTTGAGTTTGAATATGGGTCATCTGGGGTCAAAAAGTAGGTCACTAGGTCAAATCAAAGAAAAACCTTGTGTATGTGATAGATGCTGTATTTTTAACTTGATCTTCATGAAATTTTGTCAGAATAATTGCCTTGATGAAATCTAGGTCCAGTTTGAATATGGGTCATCTGAGGTCAAAATCTAGGTCACTAGGTCAAATCAAAGAAAAACCTTGTGTATGCGATAGAGACTGTATTTTTCAATTAGTCTTCATGAAATTTGGTCAGAATGATTGCATTGATAAAATCTAGGTCAAGTTTGAATATGGGTCATCTGGGATCATAAACTAGGTCACTAGGTCATATCTAAGAAAATACTTGTTTAAACCCATGAGACCACATTTTTGGGTCATCTGGGATCATAAACTAGGTCACTAGGTCATATTTAAGAAAATACTTGTTTAAACCCATGAGACCACATTTTTGGTTCAATCTTAATGAAAATTGGCCAGAATATTTGTTTCCATGAAATCACTATGTCAAATTTGTTTACATTGTTATGGTATGTTTCTCAGGTGAGCGACTTAGGGCCATCTTGGCCCTAATGTTTCTTGTACTGAGATGAACTTTGACCTTGATTTTGACCTTTATCTAATCTTGAAATTTGGAACATCCAAAAATGGCTTAATGGTGGGCGCAAAGGTCACTCTGTGATCTCTTGTCTCTACTTCAGGTCATGTGACAATCACATGCCTGTTGCCTTTTGCAGAATTCTGTGGAGTGATTCGCCAAAGCTGTGTTGCTCTTGACCGACTCAGCTCCTGGCTGGTTTGGCCGGGACTTCTGACCAAGTCACATTTTCTTACATATGGAGGAATATTGAAGGGTTTATTCTTCAGACATGTTACTAAATTTGGTACACATAATTGACAGTTGAATTGTTTGACCTCTCTAACTGGGCATTGGGAAGCCTAGGATGGTCTCTGACAATAATCATCTGTCATATAGTCATACTTACATAAAGCTTGACCAATTTCAAGTACATGTGTACCAAACAATTACATGTACATGGTAGGCCATATTGTTACATTATATCACTTCCGGGTCGTGACATCGGGAAATATGTCGTCCGGTGGAAGAAGTGTCAGCATGCACTATGTTGCTGGCCACCACAGCAAGGAATATCAACAGTACAACACCTAACATCCTTCACTCATTTTGGATTCAATAACTGGTAGAGAGTCTGTTCCAAAGCAAGCCGGTTTTGCTGGAGGCCGTATTTCTGCTGTCACTTTTGTTGGAGAAAATGGCTCCTCTTCTGATTATGGAACACCCCAATGAAGAGAGCTTCCGGGATGGTCAAATCTTGTCGATAAACAGTAACTAACACACCAGCATTTATCAGTCTGTTATCAAAAAGTGAATGCAGAGCAGCAGGAGTATGGTTCCCACCTATTACTTCCAGGACAACACCGCCTGGCACCAGGGCTCGATCTATGTTGCCTGACACAAAAACACCGGCGAGGACATTAAATTGCATCCCTCCAACTAGAATACTTTTCCTCAGTTTCTCAACATGTACTGGGTCAAGGGGGCATACCAACTTTTCATCTGATGGTGCTCTTAAATTGCTGACATGTCACCTGTAAATAAAATATATAAACAAAATTGTATGAGTCATTTGACAATGTTACGCACCAAATATCTAAACTCTTGGCAATGTGATTTTGGAGAAAAAGATTTTTAAAGTTTAGTTTTGGTTTAACCAAGGCAACCAGAATTCTGCATGAAATGAAATTATTTAAACAGCATTGGTAGAGGATATTCTGGGTTAAAGTGTCATCAACTTCAAACACATAGTTTCAAAGTAAACATTTGAGCCGTGCCATGAGAAAACCAACATAGTGCGTTTGCGACCAGCATGGATCCAGACCAGCCTGCGCATCTGCGCAGTCTGGTCAGGACCCATGCTGTTCGCTTTCAAAGCCTATAATTGCAATTAGAGGAACCATTTGCGAACAGCATGGATCCTGACTAGACTGTGCAAGCTGGTCTAGATCCATGCTGGTCATAAATGCACTGTGTTGGTTTTCTCGTTGTACGGCTCATTTTGTAAAATGATGGATCATCAACCTATACTTATAGCTGTCCTTTAACAAAGCTTATAAAACATAATTATATACCCAATACTTTCTCCCTGGCTACATGGGGATTACTAAGAGTAATGGTTTGCACCTCTGACAGGCTGCTGGTCAAAATATAACAAGAAATACATCAGTAATTGCAGATAATACTTAAGCCTCCATATTAATAGGAATAAAAGTTAACAGTATATGTATGCCTGGCAAATCCATTACTTTCATTTCCTGTAATTTAAGATAATGATTAAACATGCAAATACTGAAGCATCTGAATGATGAACCGTGGTAAATTAGGTGATAAATCACAAGAAGGCATTGATTGTTTTCATTCTGACATGCTCAGTGACATATTTTAATAAATATGCTGGACCTATATACTTGAGAAGTAATGTATCGGACGATTTGACATCATAATGCTCTTTTACAGGTCCGCGCGTCAATACATGTCTAGTTCCCATTCCTTGCTTGTTGTGTTATAATCCCCCTAACTCTTTGTGTTCTTTTGTTTTGTAGGGATAACGCATGTTTTTTCGTGTTATAACATCTGCAGAATCCCGAGGGATTCTGCAAATGTTATAACACGAAATGAACATGCGCTAACGCTATTCTAGCATAAAACGCGTAGAAACTGCTGATAAATGGATAAAATGTCTCTCAACGTCATTAATTTTCCACCAAATGCGAGGGAATGTCTTAGTTGTTTTTTACGTTGACGTCATTTCGTTTTGAATTATCCGTTTTGGGGCCGAATGACGTTTACGCTTTGCCACAGAATGCGCATATATAAAAAGGTGTTATAACAGCACGCAAGCGCGAGAATCTCTCTGTTAACGCACGTTTTCTCTCCTGTTAAAACACCCCCGAAAAGTGACAAGAATAGCAGTTTTATGCTAGAATAACTGTTCATTCCAATTGACTTCAATGATCTACTTAAGATCCTTCTGCATACCTGTTTCAACAGTGTTTCATTATGGATGGTGCTAATTACACGAATATTAAAAATGCAGCATATAAAGTTTACGCTCCACAATTGCTGACGTCACTAATGTAGTGCCAAATGTGATATTTTTGGCTAAAAAACTTGATATGCGAGCCTGCATTTTTAACTAGACATGTTTCGATCTTGAGTGCAGTTCTGTAACAATTTTTTTTGGCATATGACGGCATTCCTAAACTGTTCCGCCTCCAGATATTATTATTAGGTAAGGCTGTTCTAAGAGCCTCGGCTTGGACAAATCCTTATAACATATAATTATCTGGATGACAGTAGCATTGCTCTATTGACATTTTTGAATTTTCAAGAAATTTCTTTGACTCAATGTTTTAAAGGGAAACTTTCCATGACCAGTTGAACTTTAATGTTGGGCCAACACACAAGGGAGCAAAATGATGTCTTCCTGGGCCTGTTCTGACCATATTATTGTATATGTTGAACTCTAAATAATTATGGCATTGCCATTATATTTATTAATATTTTATCTACATCTAAAGGTTGTATAGCCAATGACATGTTGTAATATGTATAGAGAGTGTAAGCTTTAAAATGTATAATAAATATTTAATGATAAATCAAGCGAAAAATATTCATCATCATGTATTTTTTGATAGACATTATGTGGTAGTCTCAAGGTCTTCAGTCAGTGCACAGATTACAGTCCTTGTGTCATTGTTCCTTCTGTTTGACTACCAAACTGAAATATCCTCAAACAAAGAATTGTCTTTAAACAAGCTTTCTTTCATTGTTGCTTAACAGTCCTTCAGTTGCTGTTGCTGAATAAGTATGAACTTTTTGCCAAGATACAAAATAGTGGTTGTTATAGTTCTTTTGTTGTTTTTATGCCCCCGAAGGGAGGCATATAGTTTTTGAACCGTCTGTCCGTCTGTCGGTCTGTCAGTCTGTCGGTGTGTCCGCAATTTTCGTGTCCGGTCCATATCTTTGTCATCGATGGATGGATTTTCAAATAACTTGGCATGAATGTGTACCACAGTAAGACGACGTGTCACGCGAAAGACCCAGGTCTGTAGCTCAAAGGTCAAGGTCACACTTAGACGTTAAAGGTCATTTTTCATGATGTACATTCGTGTCCGGTCCACATCTTTGTCATCGATGGATGGATTTTCAAATAACTTGGCATGAATGTGTACCACAGTAAGACGACGTGTTGCGCGAAAGACCCAGGTCCGTAGCTCAAAGGTCAAGGTCACACTTAGACGTTAAAGGTCATTTTTCATGATGTGCATTCGTGTCCGGTCCATATCTTTGTCATCCATGGATGGATTTTCAAATAACTTGGCATGAATGTGTACCACAGTAAGACGACGTGTCGCACGCAAGACCCAGGTCCGTAGCTCAAAGGTCAAGGTCACACTTAGACGTTAAAGGTCATATTTCATGATAGTGCATTGATGGGCATGTCCGGTCCATATCTTTGTCATTCATGCATGGATTTTAAAATTATTGGGCATGAATGTGTACCACAGTAAGACGACGTGTCGCGCGCAAGACCCAGGTCCGTAGCTCAAAGGTCCTAAACTCTAACATCGGCCATAACTGTTCATTCAAAGTGCCATCGGGGGCATGTGTCATCCTATGGAGACAGCTCTTGTTCTGTCCGACTTTCAAGTAAATTATTGTGATAGCTCATTTGTTGTTACCTCTGACTGACTGCAAATATTGTATATAAGATTAAAAGTAAGGATTTTCTCAGTTCAGTTGTTGTTGTTCCTTCAGAATGACTGTCAAACATGTAAATCTTTCTTCACCCTTGTGTTACTTAGGTCATAGTGACTTTACAGTCTGTCTGTTTGACTGTAAAAGGGGTCATAGTGACTTTATGGTCATAGTGACTTTACAGTCTGTCTGTTTGACTGTAAAAGGGGTCATAGTGACTTTACAGTCTGTCTGTTTGACTGTAAAAGGGGTCATAGTGACTTTACAGTCTGTCTGTCTGACTGTAAAAGGGGCGGGGCCTATGTGGCTAATGGTTAATGTCCTTGACTTCAAATCACTTGCTCCTTACTGATGTGGATTCGAGCCTCTCTTGGGGCATAGAATTCTTTGTATGAGGAAGCCATTCAGCTGGCTTATGGAAGATTGGTGGTTCTACTTAGGTGCCCACTCATGATGGGCGCCATAGGACTTATAGCTGTATCGATATGATGTTAAATCTATTAAATAAAGATAAATAATGAATAAGTAGTTTTTGACTGTAAAACTGATGATACAAAATGCCAGCCAGGTTGTAAAATATGGTGGTGCACTTATTTTCTTGTTGTCTCTTCAGACTGACTGCCAGAAATACAAAGTGATTTTCTTAGCTCTTTTGTTGTTGTACCTTCTGACTGACTTCCAAAATTATAAAAAACATCCTTTGACCTTGGTTTACAAAAAGTGATTCTCATATTTCCAATTTATTGGTAGTCTGTTTGACCATTAAACCAATATAATATAAAATACCTATCATGCTGAAAAAAGTGATGGTTTCAGGTCTTCCGTCATTGCTCCTTCAAACACTGTCAAATGACTAAAAAAATATACAAAAAGGGGTTTTCTATTTGTTCATTTGTTAGTGTTCCTTCCGACTTCCCGCCAAACTTGTAAAAAGTATTACTTCCTTGTTTTACAAGAAAAATACTGTCTTTAAAAAGTTCTCAATTACTTGGAAGTAAGTTTAACTGTCAGACAAACACACAGAATGCCTGCAAGTGTAAGGGATAGTTTCAGTTTTTTATGAAAAATTCCAAGTTTTAAGAAGTTTTGTAATTTTTTTATTCCCATTCCCACTATTTGAATGTATTTGACAGGTATATATAAGAAGAAAAGAATGTTGGTTTAGTACTTTTGTTGTTGTTTTGCCTTAAGACGGATTCCCTAAATGGTAAAAACAGATTCTAAAGTTCTTTTGTTGTTGTTCCTTCAGACTGACTGTCTAAATGGTAAAAGCAAATTCTGAAGTATTTATGTCTCCCACCACACAGTGGTGTGGGAGACATATTGATTTACTCCTGTCTGTGCGTGTGTGTGTCTGTCTGTCACAAAGCTTGTCCGCACTCTTAAGTCGAACATTTCTCATCCAATATTCACCAAACTTTAACTAAATGTGTTTGCCAATTTTGATAACTAGCCAAATCGGGCAAGGCACTTCGGAATTATAGCCCTTGGAACTTGTTTTTGATAATCAAAGCACTCAAAATCTGATAAGGTAGTTGAGGTCTTGGTGCATGATTGACTCATATGCTACTATTCAGATGATTAGGCACTTGTGGGAGACATGCGCTTTTCTCAAAAGCAGCTCTAGTTTCTTGTTGTGCCCTCAGGCTAACTGCCAAAATTGTACAACCAGATTCTAAATTTCTTTTGTTTTTTTTTTCTTTCAGATTGACTGCCTAAATGATAAAAACATATTCTGAAGTTCTTTTGTAGTTGTACCCTCAGACTGACTGCCTAAATGATAAAAAAAACATATTCTGAAGTTCTTTTGTAGTTGTACCCTCAGACTGACTGCTTGTTTTGCAGTCAGACTGACTCCCTAAAATGGTCTATTAAATGGTAAAAGCAGATTCTGAAGTTTTATTGCTGTACCCTCAGACTGACTGCCAAAATGGTAAAACTAGATTCTAAAGTCCTTTTATTGTTGTTCCTTCACTTTGACTGCCTAAATGGTAAAACCAGTTTCTAAAGTTATTTTGTTCTTGGTCTCTCACTTTGACTGCCTAGATGGTAAAAGCATATTCTGAAGTTTTGTTGTTGTACCTTCAGACTGACTTCTAAAATGGTAAAAGATTCTGAAGTTTTGTTGTTGTACCCTCAGACTGACTGCAAAAATGGCAAAACCAGATTCTAATGTTATTTTGTTGTTGTTCCTTCACTTTGACTGCCTGGATGGTAAAACAGATTCTAAGTTTTGTTGTTTGTTCCACTGACTGACTTACAAAATGATAATTCTTAATTTTTTGTTGTACCTCAGACTGACTGCTAATTGTAAAAAGATCTGACTGTTTTTTGTTGTTGTTACCTTCAGACTGACTGCCAAATTGGCAAAATCAGATGCTGAAGTTACTTTTGTTGTTTACCTTCAGTTTGACTGCCTAGATGGTAAAAGCATATTCTGAAGTTTTGTTGTTGTACCTTCAGACTGACTTCTAAAATGGTAAAAGATTCTGAAGTTTGTTGTTGTACCCTCAGACTGACTGCAAAAATGGCAAAACCAGATTCTAATGTTATTTTGTTGTTGTTCCTTCACTTTGACTGCCTGGATGGTAAAAGCAGATTCTGAAGTTTTGTTGTTGTACCCTCAGACTGACTTACAAAATGGTAAAACTAGATTCTTAAATTCTTTTGTTGTACCCTCAGACTGACTGCCTGAATTGTAAAACAAGATGCTACTGTTCTTTTGTTGTTGTTCATTCAGACTGACTGCCAAATTTATAAAATCAGATGCTGAAGTTCTTTCGTTGGTTTACCTTCAGTTTGACTGCCTAAATGGTAAAAGCAGATTCTAAAGTTCCTTGTTATTGTGTACCCTCTGACCTACTACATAACAGATTTGTACTAATATCTTAAAGTTTTTCTTATGGTTTTCCTCTCTGATAACTTGTGGTGAACAACCAGACTGAAGAGCTTTTTTTCCAAACTGAACAAACAACTGGTGTTCATACTGGTTTCATTTTATGTATTTTTTTCTACAATAATAAAATCCACATGTCCAAGCAAACAGTTCTACCCAAGTGAAAAAAAGCACTGGAATACCACTGGAAAATTCAGTGAAATATTAGTGGAATAATCTGGCTGAATAATTGCTGGAATTCCAGCAGAATACCAGTGATTATTCCACTAGATTATTCCACTGGAATACCAATGGGATTCCACTGGTATACCAGTCAGATTCCAGTGAAAAACTGCTGGTATATATCACAAACAAGACTATATAGAATACAATTGACCCTAAAGGGCATATCCAAACTTGACCTAGATTTCATATAGACAAACATTCTGACCAAGTTTAACAAAGATCCAATGAAAAATGTTGTCTTTATCATCGTGAAGGAAATTGTAGACATAAGCTCGGAATGATGACAGACGAAAAATGATCACAAAAGCTCACATTGTCACTATGTGACAGTGAGCTTAATTACTTTAATCATTATTTACAACAATTTTTCTTTTACAATTGTTCAATTTTAGAGTCTTTCTAAATTATATTTTCCATTTCGAAAGTTTCTTATTTTGTCATTCAAACTAACAAGTATGTCATCCCAGGATGATTCTGTCTTTGGAAATTTCTTGACAACTTCAGCTGAAATTAAATAGTCAGCAACTAATTATACATTTTGATATTATCTTGGCAATTGTAAGTGTTTAATAACTATAAAATCCAAATGTTCAAACAAAAAATCCTAACTAAAAATCTGACCACATGTCCAAACAAACAATTCTAACTATAAAATCCAAATCTTTTACATGGAGATGGAAAATTGAAAGTCTAATGCAAACCTTAAGAAATAAAATTTCAGTTTAACACTTTTAGTCTTATGAAGTACTTATGCATCATGAACATTTTGAATTGAATAAAAAGTTAGAATTGTTACATAAGCCTTCCTGCAGACTATTATTTAAGAAAAGTTTTTGTATGGTAGAAACCTTGTTTTATGACTTCAGTTTCAGACAAAGTTATATTATAGCATATTGAAATATTGTGGCATACTTAAAAAAGGTTGCATGATGTTTTGAGTTTAGTTTTTGACCTTTGAAGGTTCTTGTAATGAAATGTTAAAAATGGTTATGTATAATTGTCAGTCATCGTTTTTTGTGTGTACTTTTAACTGATGCAACATAGACAGTGTTTTGAAACCATCGGAAGTGCTTAGTGAGAATGTAGCCACCAGTATACTGTGAAATCATTTACCCACAACATGCTGGACATAATTGATTCTGCCTTTGTGACCAGTGCAGATCATGATCAGCCTGCACATCCCTGCAGTCTGCATGATCATGACCTGCACTGTTTGTCATTTAGTCGGTATCTTTTTGATAAGCACCCCTTTTAACAGTCTATGGTACAGTCCAAATTGAAAGATGGACAAGTTCATTATAGAAATGTAGCAGGGTAAGGGTTAATATTCATAAGGGACTAATTTTCAATAAGCAAAATTCGCATTCTTTTATCTTGATAAAGTAACAAGAAAATAATGGAAAATCCTTAAACTATCGCTGTTTTGGGCAAAACCACGAAATCTTATACCCACAAATCTAAATGATGACACAGTAACAATATTTTATATAACACATACATATTTTGTATTAAATGTATTTTTTGTTTGCACGTTCTCCTAGAATGAAAAAAAATGTATTTGATTAAACTATGCTTCCTGTATTTGTCAATAAAATATATTAAAAGTTGTCTTGTTTTTATGTATATATTACCTCCCTTTAATTTTTGATGCTATTTCTATAATTGGCTATATACCACTTTTGTCATAAAGAACGTGAGGGTAATTTGAGCAATTCTTTCTCTTTACTGTATCCATAATTGATTTTTAAGCTATTATTACTTTTTAAGTAATCATTTTGATATTATTTCTTAACTGATGTATCGAGCATAAATATATTTTAAGTACAGTTATTAACTCCCTTTTAAATGGTACAATATATCTGCTTCAAGTTTTGTGTGCATACATACACAGGGTATTCTTGAGTGTATAATACATTTTTCTTGAAGTTTTCTTACGACGTTTCCCGTAATTTTTGTTATGACGTGACGTCATTGTACATTATTTCAGAATGTAAACTGCCTGAAGATATGTGTATTGAAAGTGCTTGCAGTGAAGAATTAAAATAATTGTAAAACACAGAAGTCTGCTGCTGTTTATTCCTTACAAATTGAACTTTTATATATATATATATATATATATATATATATATATATATATATATATATATATATATAGTTTGGTGATTTCACAAGTAAAGCTGTAGATGAGACCTCGTCAGGGGATCTACAGGAATGCATAATCCTAAATTTTAGCTGGACTTCCCAAAGATTTTATGGTACCAGCTTTATCGTCCCCCGCCTTTTTCGAAGAAAAGAAAGGGGGACATAGAAATAGGCTGCGTCCTTCCGGTCGTCCTTCCTTCAGTCAGTCACACTGTGCCTGGTCCATGACTCTGCCATCCATGAAGGGATTTTGAAATAACTTTGGATAAATGTTCCCCATAATGAGACGATGTTTCATGCACAAGACTCAGATCCCTAGCTCTAAGGTCAATTTCACACTTAGAGGTCAATGATTAACAGGATCTGTTCCGTGTCCGGTCTATAACTCTGCCATTCATCACTAGATTTTAAAATTATCTAGCACAAATTTTCCCTATAACGGGTTGCAGTGTCACATGCAAGACCTGGACCCCTAGCTAGTCAATATCTCTGCCATTCTTGAAGGGATTTTGAAATTACTTTGCACAAAGGTTGCCCATGAGATGATGTCATGTGCATGATCCAGGCCCCTAGCTCTAAGGTCAAGGGCACACATAGAGGTTAAAGGTTAACATGGTCTGTTTCTTGTCCAGTCCAGAACTCTGCCATTTATCAAGCAATTTTAAAAATGACTTGTCCAAAGTCAAGTCCCTCACCAATATGGGTTCTAGTCTCTCACCAATGTGGGTTTTAGCCTCTCACCAATCTGGGTTCTAGCCTCTCACCAATCTGGGTTCTAGCCTCCCACCAATCTAGGTTTTAGTCTCTCACCAATGTGGTTTCTAGCCTCTCACCAATGTGGGTTCAAGCCTCTCACCAGTATGGATTCTAGCCTCTCACCCAATATGGATTCTAGCCTCTCATCAATATGGGTTTTAGCCTCTCACCCAATATGGATTCTAGCCTCTCACCCAATATGGATTCTAGACTCTCATCACTACAGGTTTTAGCCTCTCACCCAATATGGATTCTAGCCTCTCACCCAATATGGATTCTAGCCTCTCATCAATATGGGTTTTAGCCTCTCACCCAATATGGATTCTAGCCTCTCACCCAATATGGATTCTAGCCTCTCATCAATATGTGTTTTAGCCTCTCACCCAATATGGATTCTAGCCTCTCACCCAATATGGATTCTAGCCTCTCATCAATATGGGTTTTAGCCTCTCACCCAATATGGATTCTAGCCTCTCACCCAATATGGATTCTAGCCTCTCACCCAATATGGATTTTAGCCTCTCACCCAATATGGATTCTAGCCTCTCACCAAATATGGATTTTAGCCTCTCACCAATGTGGGTTCTAGCCTCTCACCAATATGGGTTTTAGCCTCTCACCAGTATGGGTTCTAGCCTCTCACCAATCTGGGTTCTAGCCTCCCACCAATGTGGGTTTTAGCCTCTCACCAATATGGGTTCTAGCCTCTCACCAATATGTGTTCTAGCCTCTCACCATGGGTTCTAGCCTCTCAGCAATGTGGGTTTTAGCCTCTCACCAATATGTGTTCTAGCCTCTCACCAATATGGGTTCTAGCTTTTCTAGGTCAATTACCAACCTCACTTGGTCAAATCCCATAACACGGACATGTATTTTAGCAATTAGACTTTTAGAAAATCATGGTTAAAGTTTTGCGTACACCAAACTTGATGCAGGCATTGAATTGAAACTTCACAGGTGTCTTCGGGGTTATAAATCCAGGTGATAGCATCCAAGTCCCGTAACTTTTGCCCCCTTTTGGGATCTGGAAAATCCTGGTTAAAGTTTTGTGTGCAAGTACATACAGCTATACCTAGCCATATAGCTTTGAGACTTATTTTTTCTTTTTCAAGGTCAATTTCAACCCTGCTGGGTCAAGTTCCATAAAATCTGACATGCATTTTGACCAAATTATGCCCCCTTTCGGACTTCTGGAAAATCCAGGTTAAAGTTTAGCATGCAATTACATACAGCTATTTCCTAAAGGCATATTGCATTTGAGACTTATTTTTTTTAGATCAATTTAGAACTTCACTGGGTCAAGTCCCTTAACTCAGACTTGTATTTTGGGCAAATTATGCCTCCTTTGGTAAAAGTTTTGCATGCAAGTTACTATTTCAAAAACTAATGCAGATATTGAATTGAAACTTCATGTGTCTTTGGGGTTATAAAACTAGTTTACTTGATGCTATGGCACCTAGTTTTATAACCCCGAAGACACATGTTTTGGGACTTGATGCTATCACCTAGTTTTATAACCCCGAAGACATGTGTATGTGAAGTTTCAATTCAATATCTGCATTCTATTAGTTTTGGAGATAGTAACTTGTATGTAAAACTGTGTCCTGTTATATTAGTGTTACTCAATCAAACTTGACCAATATTGCATGTAGTTTCATGAAAATTACTGAAGATATTAGGTTTCCAGTGAACTAACAGTATAATTATTGATGGATGGACAAAGGGTAATCACATGTTTAGTACTACTAGCAATATGATTTAAATTTTCTCTCAATTTTATTGTGATAAACATTCTGACCATATTTCATGAAGATCAGGTAAAAAACACTTGCTTCTAGACTTTTTATGTTTTTTTTATGTCTACTTGGACTCAGTGTTGTTACACTTTCTGGTCATTTGGATCATGAAAAACATTCAGTTTTACTACAATACAGTTCCACAGAAGCCGGTGTTTAGGGCATGAGGGGTGCTAAACATTTCATTACCTCTCATGAACAGAATCGATCAAACCGAGTCTGCTACCAGTTTGCTTTTCACAAATTTTATTCTTTACTGTTATTATCCCCCGACGAAAGTCAGAGGGATATAGTTTTGGCATTGTCCGTCCGGAGCCATATCTAGGAAATGGTTGGGAATATTTATTTAAAACTTCATATACTTGTTTACCACTATGAGTTCTTGCGGCCCGTCAAGTTTCAGTCAGATTGCCCAAGTAACACCAGAGTTATGGCCCTTAGAAGTTTCTAGTGTTAACTATATAGGGTACTATAAATATGGCAATTTCTGCATCATAACTTTTGATATATTTGACCTTGAACTATGAAACTTTAGCAGAATTTAGAGCACTATAATGTGGTTGTGCACACACAATTTCGTATGGATTTCTTTTTTAACTGCAGAGTTATTGCCCTTTAATTGTCTAAAAATCCACATATTTGTACATAACAAACTTGCCATTTTGCAGAATTTCATTAAATTTCTTTCATTCTTTTCTGTGAACATTTATTATAAACATGTGAAGTTGCGCACCCACACCTGGTCACCCACTTGCCTTGGTCACCCGGGGTGACCCCGGGGTCAAAATTGACCCCGCCCCAGGCTCCACTTGATTTTACATAGGAAAATCTTTAAAAATCTTCTTCTCAAAAACCAGAAGCCCTAGAGCTTAGATATTTGACTTGTAGCATTGCCTAGTGGACCTCTACTAAAGTTGTTCAAATCATGACCCCGGGGTCAAAATTGACCCCCGCCCCATGGGTCACTTGATTTTACATAGGAAAATCTTCAAAAATTTTCTAAAAATAAACCAGAAGGCCTAGAGCTTAGATATTTCACATGTAGCATTACCTAGTAGACCTCTACAAAATTTGTTCAAATCATGACCCCAGGTTCAAAATTGACCCTGCCCCAGGGGTCACTTGATTTTACATAGGAAAATCTTCAAAATTTTTCTAAAAATAAACCAGAAGGCCTAGCGCTTAGATATTTCACATGTAGCATTGCCTAGTGGACCTCTACAAAATTTGTTCAAATCATGACCCCCGGGGTCAAAATTAACCCCGCTTCAGGGGTCACTTGAATTTACATAGGAAAATCTTCAAAATTTTTCTAAAAATAAAACAGAAGGCCTAGATCTTAGGTATTTGACATGTAGCATTGCCTAATAGACTTCTACAAAATTGTTCAAATCATGACCCCCAGGATCAAAATGACCCCGCCCCATGGGGTTACTTCATTGTACATAGAAAAATCCTCAAAATTTTCTAAAAATAAACCAGAAGGCCTAGGGCTTAGATATTTCACATGTAGCATTGCCTAGTGGACCTCTACAAAATTTGTTCAAATCATGACTCCTGGGGTCAAAATTGACCCCACCCCAGGGGTCACTTGATTTTACTTAGGAAAATCATAAAAAATTATCTTAAAACTAGAAAATGCTTTTGTAAAAAAGCGCATGTCTCCCCCAATGCAAAGTCCTATAGGCAAGAAGTCAATAGGGGTCAGGAGCAAAAGTCAAAGAGACACTGATGGTTGGCTGCAATAGGGATCATCTACTTGACATGTCCAGTCATCCCGCTAAATTTCAACACTCTTGGCCTAGTTGTTCTCAAGTCACTGTTCAGGCTCCTGTGACCTTGACCTTTGATCAAGTGACCTCAAAATAAATAGGGGTCATCTACTCTGCATGTCCAATCATCCTATTAAGTTTCAACATTGTAGGTCAAGTGGTTCTCAAGTTATTTCCAAAAAATGATTTTACATGAACAGGCCACTGTGACCTTGACCTTTAATAGACTGACCCCAAAATCAATATGGGGTCATCTACTCTGCGTGTTCAATCATCCTATGAAGTTTCAACATTCTGGGTCAAGTGGTTCTCAAGTTATTGAATGGAAATGGTTATCAATGTTCAGGCCCCTGTGACCTTGACATTTAACGGAGTGACCCCAAAAACAATAGGGGTCATTTACTCTGCATGAACAATCATCCTATGAAGTTTCAACATTCTGGGTCAAGAGGTTCTCAAGTTATTGATTGGAAATGGTTTTCCATGTTCAGGCCCCTGTGGCCTTGACCTTTAACAGAGTGACCCTAAAATCGTTAGGGGTCATCTACTCTGCATGACCAATCATCCTATGAAGTTTCATCATTCTGGGTCAAGTGGTTCTCAAGTTACTGACCAGAAATGGTTTTCAATGTTCAGGCTCCTGTGACCTTGACCTTTCACAGAGTGACCCCAAAATCAATAGGGGTCATCTACTCTGCATGACCAATCATCCTATTAAGTTTCAACATTCTGGGTCAGTTGGTTTTCAAGTTACTGACCGGAAATGGTTTTCAATGTTCAGGCCCCTGTGACCTTGACCTTTAATGGAGTGACCCCAAAATCGATAGGGGTCATCTACTTTGCATGTACAATCATCCTATGAAATTTCAACATTCTGGGTCAAGTGGTTCTCTAGTTATTGATCGGAAATGGTTTTCCATGTTCAGGCCCCTGTGACCTTGACCTTTAATGGAGTGACCCCAAAATCAATAGGGGTCATTTACTCTGCATGACCAATCATCCTATGAAGTTTCAACATTCTGGGTCAAGTGGTTCTCTAGTTATTGATCGGAAATGGTTTTCAATGTTCAGGCCCCTGTGACCTTGACCTTTGACGGAGTGACCCAAAAATCAATAGGGGTCATCTACTCTTCATGACCAATCATCCTATGAAGTTTCAACATTCTGGGTCAAGTGGTTCTCTAGTTATTGATCGGAAATGGTTTTCAATGTTCAGGCCCCTGTAACCTTGACCTTTAATGGAGTGACCCCAAAATCGATAGGGGTCATCTACTTTGCATGTACAATCATCCTATGAAGTTTCAACATTCTGGGTCAAGTGGTTCTCTAGTTATTGATCGGAAGTGGTTTTTTACATGTTCTGGCCCCTGTGACCTTGACCTTTAATGTAGTGACCCCAAAATCAATAGGGGTCATCTACTCTGCATGTCCAATCATCCTATGAAGTTTCAACATTCTGGGTCAAGTGGTTCTCTAGTTACTGATCGGAAATGGTTTTCAATGTTCAGGCCCCTGTGACCTTGACCTTTGACGGAGTGATCCCAAAATCAATAGGGGTCATCTACTCTTCATGACCAATCATCCTATGAAGTTTCAACATTCTGGGTCAAGTGGTTCTCTAGTTATTGATCGGAAATGGTTTTCAATGTTCAGGCCCCTGTGACCTTGACCTTTGACGGAGTGACCCCAAAATCAATAGGGGTCATCTACTCTTCATGACCAATCATCCTATGAAATTTCAACATTCTGGGTCAAGTGGTTCTCTAGTTATTGATCGGAAATGGTTTTCAATGTTCAGGCCCCTGTGACCTTGACTTTTGACGGAGTGACCCCAAAAACAATAGGGGTCGTCTACTCCAGCAGCCCTACAACCCTATGAAGTTTGAAGGTTCTAGGTCGAATGGTTCTCCAGTTATTGCTCGGAAATGAAGTGTGACGTACGGACGGTCGGACAGGGCAAAAACAATATGTCTCCTGGGGGAGACATAATAAACCAGAAGGCCTAGAGCTTAGATATTTCACATGTAGCATTGCCTAGTGGACTTCTACAAAATTTGTTCAAATCATGACCCCTGGATCAAAATTGACCCCGCTCCAGGGGTCACTTTTTTTTACATAGGAAAATCTTCAAAAAAATTCTAAAAATAAACTAGAAGGCCTAGAT
Source organism: Mercenaria mercenaria (assembly GCF_021730395.1). NCBI lineage: Eukaryota > Metazoa > Mollusca > Bivalvia > Venerida > Veneridae > Mercenaria > Mercenaria mercenaria. The sequence continues at coordinate 36,658,353 of NC_069362.1, forward strand.
CTTAGATATTTGACATGTAGCATTGCCTAGTAGACTTCTACAAAATTTGTTCAAATCATGACCCCGCCCCATGAGGTTACTTGATTGTACATAGAAAATTTTTCAAAATTTTCTAAAAATAAACCAGAAAGCCTAGAGCTTAGATATTTGACATGTAGCATTGCCTAGTGGACCTCTACAAAACTGGTTCAAATCTTGACCCCCAGGGTCAAATTGACCCAGCCCCAGGGGTTACTTGATTGTACATAGGGAAATCTTCATAAATTTGCTAAAAATAAACCAGAAGGCCTAGATCTTAGATATTTGATATGTAACATTTCCTAGTAGACTTCTACAAACTTTTTTCAAATCATGACCTCCGGGGTAAAACTGGCCCCGCCCCAGGGGTTACTTGATTGTACATCGGAAAATCTTCCAATAAATTTCTAAAAATAATCAGTTTGACATTAGAAACATGTAGTTCATATTACTCTGGTGAGCGATCCAGGGTCATCATGACCCTCTTGTTTTTCATTTTTAATTTTCCATCAATATTTATAATCGACATGTGAAATTTTGTTTCCTCTCCCGTTCCCCCGCAACCCCACACCCTTAAAAAATAAATAAATTTACATATATATATTTCCATTCCTTTTTTTTTTTTTTTAAATGTTCAAACCTTCAACATGTTAAGTTGTGACTGCACAAGCCTTGCCCTCAGTCATGTTCAAGATATCTTACCAGTGTTCTCATAAGGACATCTGTTTTTTTAAGTTCAAATGTACATGTTAAACAATAACACCTGGTGCCAAACCACTCAAAGACAATATTTCGTTCCAGTTAAACTTCAAGCTCATATTTCAATTAAGGAGGTAGGTTACCTTGATATTTGTAAGTGCGCATGTCCAACCGGAAGCTAACGTGACGATTTACGACAACGTTTACGACAAACTAAATGTGTTTGTATATCCATTCTTCTGGAAATAAATCTTGAACCTGCCTCCGATCTTATGTTTAAATGTTTAATAATGCAGAAATAATGAATGAATTGCCGCAGAAACGCCTCAAAACATTGTTGTCTTTAAATGACGTCATTGACGTCATGACGTTACGTGTCAGTTACCGCGCAAAATTAATAGCTTTTATTTTGAAAGTACGTTATTCTGTGCTTTTTCTTTATTTGAACTATTTTTAAACAGCCATTATTTGCTGAAATACTTTTTATTAGTCTTTTGGTCTGAAAAATGATCAATATTTTGCTTCTTTTACGTAATTATATTGAAATGTTATGCGGAATGTAAGAAAATGGATGATGGTAACTGATGTGATTGGGAATATAGCTGGCTGAAAGGTAACTTATTAGGGTCATTTACAAATAAAAATTGGGCAGTTTGATTTGTTATACGTATTTCCCAGTTTCCGTTGATAATTTGTTACTTAAATACTAAAACTAAGCTCTAAAATTGTTCAAATTTCAGTATAAAATTGTGGTGTCTTGAATTAAATTGATGTTACCATGGAAACGAAGCCCGTGACCTATATGTCTAATTGTAAAATTCAAAAGCGTTGACACTGGTCTATTTAAGGAACACAGCTTCGGCTTTTTATTTTCATTTCAACAATATCCATGAGAGTAATAGCAGCATGCAGAACGATTTTTCAATAAAAATGTCAGACGACGGGCACTGCTGTAAGTATTTTAAGCTGTGAAATTTGTTAAATTAACTGCAATTCATGCGAAAATATTACTAACGTTAGAAATAAGATGTTTTAAAGCTACATTAACAAGAAAGATAATTTTATATAATATTTTTTTTATAAGAAATTACGATAAAAAGCAACATATAAGCTATTTTAAACATCTCTGTTGCCATGGTTACTCTAAACTTTAAGAAAAACATAGTACCATGTAAAGTTCTTGGTATTTTGCTAATCATATTACCCAAATATTCCATGTTGGTCAATAACAGAACGGCACTGAAGCCGTCGAAAAACCCGTTTTCATACATAATTGTTGAAAAATGAGAGAAAATGCGTTACCATGGAAACACGAGCCCCGCGACATATACATTTTAAGCTTTTATTAGAAAGCTAATGCGCATACTAGTAAAACTATTAATTATGCAGACTTCTACGGATAACAATGAAACCAAAATACACTGAAAAGTGTTAAATATCCGTATTTTCCTTCTTCTTTCTATATAAAATACCTTAAGAGGGTCATGTACTTCAAACCTGGATAAAAATTGTACTTGAAGGGACAGAGATAAACGGAACTGAGATTGTAGCAGTTAAAACATTAAATTACACGAAATACAAAAAATCACTGCGGTTCAACTAATTTGAATTTACCCTGGTAACAAGGTAACCTACCTCCTTAACTGCATTTAATTTTAAAAGCTAAGCTTATTACAGTAAGCATATCCCATTCAAAATAAATTCTTTAGTCAGGATCAAAGTATCATACATTTATTATGTACTCTTTAATTATGTCTCCCCCAGGAGACATATTGTTTTTGCCCTGTCCGTCCGTCCGTCTGTCCGTCCGTCCGTCCGTATGTCACACTTCATTTCCGAGCAATAACTGGAGAACCATTTGACCTAGAACCTTCAAACTTCATAGGGTTGTAGGGCTGCTGGAGTAGACGACCCCTATTGTTTTTGGGGTCACTCCGTCAAAGGTCAAGGTCACAGGGGCCTGAACATTGAAAACCATTTCCGATCAATAACTAGAGAACCACTTGACCCAGAATGTTGAAACTTCATAGGATGATTGATCATGAAGAGTAGATGACCCCTATTGATTTTGGCGTCACTCCGTCAAAGGTCAAGGTCACACGGGCCTGAACATTGAAAACCATTTCCGATCAATAACTAGAGAACCACTTGACCCAGAATGTTGAAACTTCATAGGATGATTGTACATGCAAAGTAGATGACCCCTATCGATTTTGGGATCACTCCATTAAAGGTCAAGGTCACAGGGGCCTGAACATTGAAAACCATTTCCGGTCAATAACTTGAGAACCACTTGACCCAGAATGTTGAAACTTAATATAATGATTGGTCATGCAGAGTAGATGACCCCTATTGATTTTGGGGTCACTCTGTGATAGGTCAAGGTCACAGGGGTCCGAACATTGAAAACCATTTCCGGTCAGTAACTTGAGAACCACTTGACCCAGAATGATGAAACTTCATAGGATGATTGGTCATGCGGAGTAGATGACCCCTAACGATTTTAGGGTCACTCTGTTAAAGGTCAAGGCCACAGGGGCCCGAACATGGAAAACCATTTCCAATCAATAACTTGAGAACCTCTCGACCCAAAATGTTGAAACTTCATAGGATGATTGTTTATGCAGAGTAAATGACCCCTATTGTTTTTGGGGCCACTCCGTTAAAGGTCAAGGTCACAAGGGCCTGAACATTGATAACCAGTTCTGATCAATAACTTGAGAACCACTTTACCCAGAATGTTGAAACTTCATAGGATGATTGAACATGCAGAGTAGATGACCCCTATTGATTTTGTGGTCAGTCTGTTCAAGGTCAAGGTCACAGTGGCCTGTTCATGTAAAATCATTTTTTGGAAATAACTTGAGAACCACTTGACCTACAGTGTTGAAACTTAATAGGATGATTGGACATGTAGAGTAGATGACCCCTATTTATTTTGAGGTCACTTGATCAAAGGTCAAGGTCACAGGAGCCTGAACAGTGACTTGAGAACCACTAGGCCAAGAGTGTTGAAATTTAGCGGAATGACTGGACATGCCAAGTAGATGATCCCTATTGCAGCCAACCATCAGTGTCTCTTTGATTTTTGCTCCTGACCCCTATTGACTTCTTACCTATAGGACTTTGCATTGGGGGAGACATGCGCTTTTTTACAAAAGCATTTTCTAGTTAAACATTTGTTTTCTGTTAAATTGATTTTGACTAATGAAATTATTTGCTTCTTATTAACATCCTTAACTTTTTGCCGGATATATTTATTTGCCATTCCTCACCACAGACCTTTTCGGCAGGGGATACCAATTCATCGAATTTGCTTGTTTGATTTAGTGTTTGTCCCAGATTACCCTATATCAAACTGATATGAGACTTTGTTAGTCCCCTACTGGTTGAAAACCAGTTTTGGGGACTACAAGAATGCGATTTTCTGTCCATCCTTCATTCTGTCATTGTGTCCGTCCGTCCGCAAAAAAAAATTTCGTGTCTGGTCCATAACTTTGTCATCCATGAGGGGATTTTAATATTACTTGGCACAAATGTTCCCCATAATGAGACAACATGTCAGGCGCAAAAGCCAAAACATGCTCAAAGGTCAATGTCACAATTGGAGGTCAAAGGTCTACAGGGCTTTTTTCCTGTCCAGCCCATTACTCTACCATCCATGAAGGGATTTTAATATTACTTGGCACATCATGTTTCCCATGATGAGACGACGTGCCATGCGCAAAACACACTCAAAGGTCAAGGTCACAATTTGAGGTCAAAGTTCAGTAGTTTTTTTTCCAGTCTGGTTCAGATATCTGTCATCCATCAAAGGAATTCAATATTACTTGGTATAAATGTTCCCCATGATGAGACAACATGTCATGTGCAACATCTAGAAACCTAGCTTATAGGTCAAGGTCACGCTTGGAGGATGCAAGGTCAATAGGAATTTTTCTTCTTCATGCATGGAGGGATTTTGATATAACTTCAATGGCAAAAATATTCACCACCATGAGACGGATTGTCTTGCACACAAACCAGGTCTAAGGTCATAGAGGTCAAATTCAAGAATGACTATCCGTAGCATTTCTTCTTCATGCATGGAGAGATTTTGATGTCACAGCATATAGAAAACAATACTTATAAAAGATTATAAATCATATTTTATTTCTATTTTAACTTTTACAAAAGCAACATAAATGTCATATTTACAAAACAAAGAATTCAGATAAATATAAAACAATTATTCAGTTTCATACAAAAGTACATGTAGGATTTCATTCTTGGGATTCTCGTTTGTTTCATTTGGTCTTAATGAAATTTTCAACAGCATTTCAGTTATATAATAATGGCAGGCATTTAACCTAACCAGTGTTCATGGCTCTGTACCAGTACGAACCTGTTCTTTGCAAGTAACTGCCAACTTCCCATCGCAGATCTGCCCTATCTGTACTGAGCCAAGCGGGTGGACCTTTCAGGATTTTCAGGAGTCATATTCAGAAAATTAGTGTTCACACAATATTGCCCTACAAGCTCAAACTGTAACCTTTTGCAGAAAGGACATGTTTATTTACAGCATGCATCTTTTGTTAAATGCTGTTATGGGATTTAAACTAGACACAAAAACAATTCTACTCTTAAATTTTGTTTCTATATATAAGAAAAATTTAGTAAAATACTACTTAATTTAGAATCGTGTCCTTAGGACACTGATGCCTCCAAATACTGTGTTATCTAAAATGCATTATGCAAATTGTATTCAGCTAAAGTTGCCATCTGAACAACTCTGAATCCATTCCTTCAAAAAGTGCGTAAGGAGTTGAAAACACCAAATTTCTTCCCTATGGTCTATTTTGTGAAATTAAGAAAGGGTCATAATTCTAGAAATAATAGCCACAAAAAGTCTATTTATCATTGGTCATCTTCTCATCAAGGTCCTTCATCTGTGAAACTTTCAAGAAGATCCTTTCAACAATGTTTGAGGAGATGGACACCAATTCTATATTCTATATAGCAAAATGACCAAAGGGCCATACCTGCAGTAAAAACAACCACAGTAAGTTTCTTGAAGATCTTTTATGGTAATCTACTCAGCACGATCGATTGTTCATCTGTGAATGTTTAAAACAAATCAGGCTGATTGTGTGGGAAGAGATGGACACATAAGACTTCGGGACATATGAACAAAATTTTATAATGGACATACAAAATGTACATGTCTTCCACATAAATGTCTGGGAGCATAAAAATGAAGCCAAATGGGGAAGTATTTTGGATAAAGAAGAAATACAATTGGAAAATGATAAAATACACTCAAATCAACCAATATTATTGGATTCAAAACTGAGTTTTCAGTAAAAAAAAAAGTACAGTGAAGACTAAAATGTTCAGCTGACAACCCCAGTTTGTAACTCAATATGTGACACTCCTGACAACCCAGAAGTTGATACATCTGTGCCTGGTTATAGTCAAAGTTAAGGACCACTTCAGCTCAAAAGAAAAACTTCAAAATTTCTTACATTTAAACTACAATAGTTCTGACAGTTATAATCAAAGGCCTGAAGGGCCTGAGAGTCGGCTAATGATTGATGTACTGGTAGTATAGTCTACCAGTTTCAGTTTGGTTTTAGTTTTTTTCCCCCAACTGAACAGAGATTTTGTAACAATAGATGAAATGGACATTCAATCGATGCCTAGTAAAACTTTGATTGACATTATACAAGTATTTAAACCCAATATATTTCTCTAAAATTAAAGAGTGGTTCGCAAAAATAAAAATGTTGAAAGTACAAACTACAATTTGACAAGTGACACTAAGATACTGCCCATGACTATAAATATTTTTCCAGTAAACATCTGCCTCCGGCATTACCAAAACAGGCAATTATCGGCTGGTATATATTCGCACATGATAAAATTTGAATATGAAAAATTATATATTGAAATTTTATAGCGCGGATTGCCACATACAATTTGTAACGGATGGACGAAAGAACTGTTCAGATATTTTACAGATAAGGGGCCTAGCAATAACCGTGTCACACGCTAGGTATTGTTCAATCATATTAACAGGGATGTGAATTTAAAGTATACTTACTTTTGCGTTTAAAGATATGTAAATGTTGCTGAGTGTCAATATATAGTGTCATGAATGTTTACACTGACAGGAAAATTGCGCATTCGAAACTAAGAGAAGTTACTCGGACTAGCTACCAATTTCGGAAAAGATAACCAATATTAATAAATGCAGTTCTTTTTTAGTTAAAACCATCATTTATTCTATTTCAGACCTGTTAACCCCTTCAAAACCATGTCAGTAGTCCCCAAGTCTATGTACTTTCAATTATCCGTTTTGATTCATGTAGACAGACAGGCCCAGACTGGGCTGAAAAAATGTTTGAGCCATTTTTACGTGGTCGGTAGCAGGGTGGGTGTGGGGAGGGGTGTTCCTTCCCGCTTTGAACTGCAGTCAGATTTTGAAATGGGCATTGTGGCAGGTGTAATAGGGCAAATGATTCAAACTGTAAAGTGGCAATATGGGGGGAGGGTGTGGGAGGATACCCCCTCCTGCAAGTAGGGTTTGGGGTATCACCACAAGGAAATTTTAAAAATGTAGACCCTTGATACAGCCTTTGGTGCGATTTCTAACTGAAAATTTTATGTTTCAATTTCTAAATATTACCTAGATTCTTTTTAGTATTACAATATTCAAAGTATGAATGACTGTCACTTCATATTTTTACTTTCAGGTCATGCCTCAGCACTAGAATATAAGTCTGATATTGATTCTATGTATGTATTATAAAAATAAATTCTAGAATCATTTCTGTTACAATAATATCTATCATGTCTGTTACTTTAATGTTTAAATTTCATAACACAGCTCGATATTTACCCAAAATATTATATCTGGATATGATTACACTTTCTTTTATACCGCCAAAATCTCCAGTTTACACAATATGTTTTACAAATTGTGATGATATGAAGACAGTTTAGCAGCAATTGGCAGTATCTGACACTGAAGTTTACGGTGAAATTATTTAAATCATTTCATAAAAAAAATTGTTTCGTTTCGTCAAAGCACTCTAACATAGACAATCTACTTTCGATTTCAAAAACTACAAGAAAATACAATTTAATGTTTCGCCGATTTGTTTATTTCTCGAAAAATAAGAAATAAATTCATTTTTAAAATCAGCAGTAATTAAACAAATCAGTAAGAGCTCTTTCTCGGGATAATTTATCCGCTTACTGACTGCAAAAATCAAGCCACGTGTCATCATGAAAAGCAGAATGGGTGACGGTTTCATTTTTTTGCGAACCTGAATCGTAAGCAATTTATCCAAACCAGTCAAAATTCCAGAAAGGTTACGATCTAGATTCTTTCTAGTATTATAATATCCAAAGTATGACTGTCACTTCATCTATTTACTTTCAGATCATGCCTCAGGACTAGAATACGAGTCTGACATAGATTATATGTAGGTGTAATAAAAATAAATTCTAGAATCATTTCTGTTACAATAATATCTATCATGTATGTTACTTGAATGTTAAAATTTCATAACACAGCTCGATATTTACCCAAAATATTATATCCGGATACGATTACACTTTTCTCCAGTTTAACAATATATTTTACAAATTGTGATGATACGAAGACATTTAGCAGCAATTGGCAGTATCTGACATTGAAGTTTACGGTTAAATTACCTCTTATTTAAATCTTTTCATAAAAAAGGTGTTTCATTTCGGCAAAGCAGCCAAACATAGACGATCTACTTTCGATTTCAAAAACTACAAGAAAATACAATTTAAAGTTTCGCCGATTTGTTTATTTCTCGAAAAATAAGAATTAATATCATTTTTAATATCTGTAGTAACTAAACAAACAAGTAAGAGCTTCTTCTTCCGATAATTTATCCGTTTACTGACTGCAAAATTCAACCCATGCAAAGTCGTAGAAGCATTGTTATAAACAGGTCACGCGTGTTCGCCGAGAAGTGTCCAGAATGTAGTTAGGATTCATCCGCGAAGTCACGCGGAAGAATTAACGTACTGCACATATCTTATTCTGGTCATTTAAAATGAAGCTGTCATAATTTAATTTCATCGATGTGGTAAACTCTTTGATAAGAGACATTCCAATGCTTTCAGAGGTTCCCACTCAATAAAATACTAGCAGTATGTTCTGGAACTATATTTTGTCTTTCGCTGGATGTTACGCAAGCTTTGTAAGCCTGCGCAATTCATAAAATGCACAGCACAATAAATTTGTTATTTGCGCAATGATTTTAAAGATTATTTTTTGAAACGGACAGGGTAACAAATGGATAATTTGGCTAATAAGTTAATATGCAGTTTTTATTTGAATTTGTGAACATCATATTTGCTATTTTGTGACAAAAGGGCATAAAATTCGTCACCATAATCATATGCGCAAATGTATTACCAAATCCCGCAGAATCGTTATGCGTGTTTATGCTTAATGAGTTACCGCGGAAGAAAATACGTGGCTTTATTCGAGTATTGCACAATTACAAGTCATAAATATGACAGATTACATCGTATATTGGTCATAGCAAATAGGACTGACATAAATGAACTTCATTCGATCAATGAACTGTTTGAAATTAGAGGCAATCCAATGGAACTACATCACTTCGCTGTGTTGTGAGGCCATTTAAGAAAGAGAAATCGTGCGATAGCAAGGACTCGTCAAACGCTTGACAGCGTTTAGCCGACTCAAAAACGATGTTGATCCTGTATCAGATGGCGCTAATCTATCTGACTATGACGATGAAGAAGTGTCTGAAGACGATTTAGACAACATCTTCGCAAATGTTTCAAGTAGAGAGAACACTTACATGGACAAAGAAAATGAACTTCTTTGTCCTTGTGCAAATATAACTCTAGGAGCATTTATGTTACTGCTTGCTAATTTTTGCACAAAAAACATTGTTGAGTATGACATCCAACAGTTATTAAAGTTATAAGTTGGACGCAACAACTACTTTGCATGCATACAAAATGTTTTTCAAAAACTCATTAAAAACATTTTTTGTAAGCATTGTCTTTTTCCAACTGATAAGAGTGATTTGAAGTTTTGTGTAAATAAAGAATGAGGAAAACCTTTTGACTCTGCAACCAGAAAATATTTTTAAGAAATGCCTATCATCAGTCAATTAAAGAATTTGTTTGCTCAAGATAATTGTTTTGATTCATTAAATAACAGATTTGAACGCAATGTTAGCAATAATCATTATGAAGACGTCTATGATGGATCCCTTTACAAGTCTTAATTTGAAAATGACTGCCCTTTAAAAAAGCAAGAAAATTTATCATTCTTAGGAAATACAGATGGGACACCTGTATTTAAAAGTGGGAATGTATCAATTTGGCCAATATTTTCTTTCATTAACGAGCTACCATACAAAATGAGAATGAAAAAGGAAAATATAATATTGGCAGAAGTTTGGTTTGGTAACAAAAAGCCTATGATGTCTACATTTTTGAAACCAGTTCTTGACTCTTTAAAGCAACTGTCCAATGGAATCCAGGTTTATGCCCCAAAAGTTGGATATTTCATTTCAAGAAGATTTTTGATGTGCTTGGCATGATTTGCCAGCCAGAAGTTAAATCTGTAATTCAAACCAATACAATGGGTCACACAGCTGCTGGAAGTGTCTCCAGCAAGACGTAACAGCAAAGAGTGGAATACTGGTCATGCGCATGTATTCCCCCTTGATCATGCATCATCTAAAGGCCCTGTAAGAACCAATGTATCAATTGTAAGTGATGCTGAAATAGCAGTCAACAAAAGAACTTGAAGGAAAGTCAAAAACTGTTTCACATGGCATAAAAGGACCGTCTTGGTTAATACTCTTCACTCGTTTCATCATAATTGATGGAATAGCAAATGATTACATGCATGGTGTTTTACTTGGAGTGCAAAAACTTCTCCATTGCTTTTGGTTTACATTTCAGTTTTCTCCAAAAACCATTTTAAGTTTCAACTGAAGTGTGACTTCAGCTGAAAGGAAACTGAAAATGATTCTCCCTACTTTAGACATTACAAGACTTCCACGCTCTATTCAAAATGATGAAATATTGGAAAGCATTAGAGTTTCGCTTATATTTACTTTATTATGGTTTTATTGTAATGTCTAGTATTTTAGATGATCAATGTTTTTCACATTATTTGCTTTTTGTCAAAATCATACTTTATTAAAGTCTGGTTCTAGTGAGGGAGATATTGAGTACTCAGAATTGATGTTTTATGATTTTTGCAAACATTTTTCTGAGCTTTATCATGAAAAGTTCATGACACAGAATTTGCATCAGCTTTTACATTTGCCCAAGTGTTCGACAACTTGGGCCATAATGTACACACACAGTTGTTTTTCTTTTGAAGATAAAAATGGGGTTATATAAAAAATGATAAGAGGCACACAATCTATTGACAACCACATTACAACAGGAACTTCATTTGTTCAGAAAATACCAGAACTAAAACAAAACTGTATTAAATCTGGAAGTAAAGTTGAAGAAATGTATGAAATGATTGAAAATCCATACAAACTAAAAAAGACACTTGAAATTTGTAATGGTGTGTATATATTGGGAAGTATAAAGAATAAGAAATTGTCATTTAAAGAACTTGCAGCAGTAGTGAAATTTATTGGAGAGGCCCCAATAGTGACACCTTCATAATTAACATTTAATAGGGTTGAAAAAGACGATTTTGTTGTGTATGGCCTAGAATACAAAAGAATGATAAAGGGTAATTCTGCTGTTTGTTTTCATGCAGGAGAGGAAATCAATTTTGGCAGAGTTAAATTTTTCGTTCAGTTGACTACAAATGAGTATAATTATGGCATATTAATACTGGAAGAATTAAAATGTGACAATTTTAGCAATAAAAGTGGAATTTTGAGCATCACTCTTACAGATTGTCTTAGAGTAATAATTAGTTGGAGGATATCAAAAGTGGATGTATATCTATAAGCACAAACATTGCTTCCAAAGGATTTGTCACTCAGTTCCCAAACAGAAAAGAGAGTGACTAATGATACCATGTGTAATTATAAATTCTACGGTCCACTTGTGACTTCATTAGTTATTGGCTTGACTTTTCAAAAGAAAAAATAGAGCTATTGTTCTCGCGTCAGCATCGGCATCGCCATTTGTTAAAGTTTTTGATGAAGTCAAATATCTATGTTACTATCAAAGCTATTGACTTGAAACTTAATTATTTACTATCAAAGTCTACACCAGAAGAAACAATCCCCTTAGCTCTGATCTGAATTTTGACAAGGTGATGCCCCTTTTTAACTTAATCATTTGGTTAAAGGTTTTACAGGCAAAGCTGTATTTCAGAGTCAAGCAAGTTAGTGAGAAAAGTCAAGTGTGCAGTCTTACAGACAGCTCTTGTTTTATAATAATATTCACCATGATAGATTTAGGGTACTAACTTGGACTCTGTTTTATGTATGCTTCATTAAATAACAGAGTCAGTATTCGTTCCCATCCCTACTATTAATAGTATTGTGACCTTTACAAATCTGATCTGCCGTGAACTGTCTGGCTGAACAATTTTCAGCAAATTTCACCGCCGCACTTCCTGCAAAATGGCTGCCAGGCAGATTATGTGTTCAACACTGGCAGATGCCGAAAGGCATCTTGAAGTTCATGAAATAGAACATACTGTGAAGTATGTTAAATGGAAATGTCCAAAGAGTTTTGGAAGTCTTGGTAAAATTATTTTGTTACGAAACTAATTCTTTGAAAATTGGAGATGATTTTAATGTTTGTTTTCATATTTTTTCTTTTTGTTTTAAATACATGGTAAGTCACAGGAAACAAAAGTAGATCTATTTATAATTATTCAATCCCATGAAAAAATGACCGCAAATTTATAATTAATAGAAAGCAATTTGCATGCTGGAAGTAGAAGCTAGGTTTTATTGTTTTCTAGCTTTTTTTCGTGACTGATGAATAAAATTATAGATCAACTTTGTGCATCGAGGCATGTCTGTACTTTTAGCTCATAAAAATACAAAGTTAAATACAGAAGATAGTGGATAAGTCACGCCTCACTAATTGCCATTGAATTATAGTGAACTTAATGTTTTCTTCAGTATTTAAGACACGGATTTGGGAAGACATACAATAGAAGAATACCAGAGTTTCTGCGTTACTGGCCACCTGATTTCATAATAAAGCATGCATGGAGAAACTTAAGAACTTTCAAAGAACTGCAGGCAGCACAGTTGTCCTCGGGTATATAACTTTCTTCAAAATCTTAAACTGTCTTTATTATATAATCAGATTTCTAGATTTGTATTCTCTGTTGCCCTTACAATGTTTAACGTACACATACACATATTCTAGTTTTATTTTATTTTGCATATTCAGAAAAAATATTTATTTTATGCTAATTGATGAAATACTGTGTTTTACCAGTGAGATATAATCCATATCACCAACTGCATATGACTCGCTGTAAATGCCGATCTACATGTACATTGTGTATGAATTTTCAAACGTTTGTTTAAAACAAGATGAAAATTGTACTAGTTGCACTTTGTTCTTTATAGTAGCAGGTTTTTTTTTTATCTCCTTTAACTATTACAGCTCAGCTGAAATGAAAGATGACTGTATCTATGTTGATGGACACTTATGTACACTTGGTGATGACCAGAATTACCCAAGGTGCAATTGCTTCTACTTCCAAAGGAAGGTCTAACCATGTAAACATCTGTTTGCTGCCTAGTCTATTGCTGCCATAAGCCTTGGGGAGGACAAATACGATTGGAGCAAGATTTCTTCAGCATAAACAAAAATTAAATGTGCTTGAATCAAATTTTTGTGCAACCTCCCACACCTACCCCCGCCACTATGAGTGGTGTGGGCATATAGATTTTGTTTTGTCCCTCAGAAGTTCGTGATGTGCCCAGCTTTGTTTTTTTTTTTGTTTTGGGTTTAACGCCGTTTTTCAATAGTATTTCAGTCATGTAACGGCGGGCAGTTAACCTAACCAGTGTTCCTGGATTCTGTACCAGTACAAACCTGTTCTCCGCAAGGAACTGCCAACTTCCCCACATGAATCAGAGGTGGAGGACTAATGATTTCAGACACAATGTCGTTTATCAAATAGTCACTGAGAACATGCTCCCCGCCCGAGGATCGAACTCGCGACCCCGCGATCCGTAGACCAACGCTCTTACCTACTGAGCTAAGCGGGCGGGCGATGTGCCCAGCTAAAAGAGTTTTTGATATGAATTGATAAAACAGAGCAGATTCATCCTATATTTTTCCTGCTTTGAGAACTTTGTTGTGTCTTAAATATATAAAAGGGTTGATTGGATGGCTGTAGGGGAAGAGAAATAATATTGTAGTACTGATCAGTGCAAAGTATGGGTTTAGGAAAAAGTCAGGGAATCATTTTCTCGACCAAGTGAAGCCTTGAGAGGAAAATAATGCCCATCTCAGTTTCACTTTGATACTTAGCTTACAGGCCCTATTTGTGAAGCCCACTTGCTGTGACCTTAGCATAGTCCCAAAATAGCTCTTTGGTGTATGAGCCTTAGTGTATGCTTGCATCCATCACATCTTGTTTGTGTCATTTTTAGCTCGACTATTTTAATAATACTCTAGCTATTCTAATCAGCATGGCATCGGCATCACACCTTAGTTAAAGTTTTGCATGCAAGTACATATATTGGCTATCATTTAAAGACATAAATACATAAGACCAGGTGAAATGGTTCTTTGTCATTAAAAACCAAGTGTCTGTATGTTAACATTATCAAGTCTGTCCAATTTCTGATGACAGGTTTAACAGCAGATGAAACTTACAAGAAAGACAGAAATCAAGCAAAGGAAAGTGCCTCCATTGGTAACTGCCTTCTTTACTTAAACTCAATTCCATGTCAAAGTATCATTAAACTGAACCTAAATAAAATGCTGAAGACTAAAATATTGTTAATAAGTACACTAATGACTATTTGAACATAGAACCTACCCCATGATGGCAAAATAAAATAACTTAAGCTACTAACTTGTATTTTGGATGAGACTTGAAACCGAGGTCCCGTGTATGGGTTCTATACACTAGGCGTGTCTATGAAATTGCAAGTTTTAGGGTCTTTCATATGTCTGAGTCATTTTTCACCAACACAAGACTAGGTAAAGTAGTTCTTTGTCATTAAAAACTGAGTTTCTGTATGTGAATATTATCAAGTCACTCCAATTTCTGATAACAGGGTTTACAGCAGATGAAACTAATCTGAAAGACGAAAATCAAGCAGAGGAAAGTGTCTCCATTGATTCAGAGGATGTTAACATAGGTAACTGTCTTCTTTACTTAAATTTAATGGGCAAATATGTATCAGATGGAGAAATGACGTTAAAATTAATTTAAATAATTTGTTGTTACAGTAAGTAATGTTACATTATTGTAAACATAACAAACACACACACTTTAATCTAATTATGGTTTCCCCGCCATATCTACTAGAGTATGTATAAATACCACGCTGGCTGCTATATGTAAGGTTCAGTTATTCCCAGCTTCCATACAGTTAACATCTTTATATTAGCATGTCGTATTAAAGGACTAAACACTAATGAGTTGTTATATTAGTTTCTGAACCCACTATTTAAGCATGCATAATGTAACAAGTAATACATCTGAAATAAAGGTAAGAATATTGGTGGTGAATACATGAATTGTACATGAATTGTAATCGTATGTACCTAAGGCAAAGGAAAGAAAACCTATTACCTGACTGACCCTTTCATTTGCTGCCGACCCTAAAATATTGACCTGAGTAAAAATTAGATTCCCTTTTACAGTTCCGTCCAATTTGTTTTTACTTTAAAACTGTTGCACTTTCAAATTGTACAAATGAATCACATCATTAGGTTAGAACAAGGATTCCGGGTACATCAATGTTCCATATATAATGACCAGGGCTTTTTTTTCAACATGAGGAGAAGGGGCCCAGGCCTTTGATTTTTGGGGAAAATAGCTCGGTATTTAGGGAAAGGGGAATAAAAGAACCTGATGTAAAATAAGTTTTTGGGGAAAACCACATGATTTCATAGAAATTTTCTGAGGGGAAGGGGCCTATTAATGGCCCCTATTATGAGGGGGAAAAAAACCTGATTTGACAAATGGTAAAAATAATGTAAGCAAGTTTATAGTGTTAAGCATGGTGTTGCATCTGCTTGTACAATAAATAACTTACAATGGTTAAAACACTTCTAAAAGGGGTCCAACAAAACTTTTATAGTGTGATGTTATTGGAATATAGTATACAACAGTTCATTTAGCCATGCCTACTCTACATAGCTGATATATAAGGCACTGCAGCATCATTTAAGCTGCTTGTTGTAGTATATGATATGTAGATCTTTACTTTACATTTGTATTGTTTAGTATCATTGTACATAGTGTAAATAAATAAATGTAAACATATTATGACCTATTATATAATGCCCACACCCTATTACATATAGGATGTTCGTTTTTGTTAAATGAACTTCTGAAGGGGGATCGTCCAAATTGAAAGTGGTTTCTCAGGTAGACATGTTGATAACATTGATTTAGATAGATTTAGAAGTTGTAACAATTTCACATATTGTTGTTTATTAAACAGATTTAATACATAAAAATGACCAAAGCAAATCAATTTAAAATAGAGATAGTAAAATGATGTAAACTGCTGATTGATGCAAAATGCAAGCAATTTAAAGCAGTTCAAATGACTAATTGAAATAGACATAAATTGTGTTACCTTTTTTACTTTGTTTCAAGATGATGATGAGAACGTTTCACTTGTGAGATTACAAAAGACAGTAAGGGAAGTCCTGGACTTAGCAAGGAACTGGACATATGAAACGTCAGATACAGAGCACCTGAGAACCTTCGAAAGTGGTCTCCATGATTCTTTCAAACAAGAGGGCCATGATGGCCCTATATCGCTCACCTGTTATCATTGCACTTGAGGACAAGAAGGTCCTCAGAAAAAATATCTAAGTCCAAAGGACAGGAACAACAAAGGGAAGAAATTTAACCAAAAAGAAAAAAAAAATTCTTACAAGGTACTGATATGTCAAAATACACCTAAAAATTAGAGGTACCATCCATGTTGTACCACAGAAAAGTGGTCTCGGTTTTTCCCTATGGCCAATAATAAAAAAGTTACTAAAAATAAGCTATTTATAGTAACGTAAAAGGGAAGTAATTAGAAAAAATAAATATTATAGGTGAACAAAAGAAGGATCCGCCAAATAAATCTGTTGACATAAATGAAATTTCATATCAGTATCTTCATTAGTTATGGAGATATACCCATTTTAATTCTGAAATAAAGGGAGGTAATTTGACATAAAATCAGTCCATAGTTATCTACCCCAATTGTCTCAGTCCAACTAATAACAATAATGAAATTTCAAATAAGTCCTATAAGTACTTACTGATATAAATCCATTTTGATTACAATCAGGGGAGGTAATCAGATATAAAATAACTCTGGAACCTATGATTGGATCTGATTTGTCATGGAATCCAAGATTTATTGTTGTTGAAGATATTTTGGAAGTTTGTATCAAATAAAACAATAAATGAAGTCTCTATATGGCTGCAAAAGCCAAAATAGCCAATTTTGGACCTTTAAGGGGCCATAACTCTGGAACCCATGAAGGAATCTGGCGAGTTGAAGAAAGGAAGCAAGATCTTGTGATGATACAAGTTGTGTGCAAGTTTGGTTAAAATCAAATCATAAATGAAGCTGCTATTGTGCAGACAAGGTCAAAATAGCTAATTTTGGCCCTTTCAGGGGACATAACTCTGGAACCCATTATGGGATCTGGCCGGTTCAAGAAAAGAACCGAGATCTTATGGTGACACAAGTTTTGTGCAAGTCTGATTAAATTCAAATCATAAATGAAGCTGCTATTGTGCAGACAAGGTCAAAATAGCTAATTCTGGCCCTTTCAGGGGCCATCACTCTGGAACCCATAATGGAATCTCGCCAGTTCAAGAAAGGAACCAAGATCTTATGGTGATACAAGTTGTGTGCAAGTTTGGTTAAAATAAAACCATACATAAAGCTGCTATTGTGCAAACAAGGTCAAAATAGTTAATTCTGGCTCTTTCAGGGGCCATATCTCTGGAACCCATAATGGAATCTGGCCAGTTCAAGGAAGGAACCAAGATCTTATGGTGATACAAGTTGTGTGCAAGTTTGGTTAAAATAAAACCATACATGAAGCTGCTATTGTGCAAACAAGGTCAAAATAGCTAATTCTGGCCCTTTCAGGGGCCATAACTCTGGAACCCATAATGGGATCTGGCCAGTTCAAGAAAGGAACCGTGATCTTATGGTGATACAAGTTGTGTGCAAGTTTGGTTAAAATAAAATCATAAATGAAACCACTATCATGCAGACAAGAAATTGCTGACGGACGCACGGACGGACTGACGACGGATGAAGGGTGATCACAAAAGCTCACCTTGTCACTATGTGACAGGTGAGCTAAAAAGTTACATCACTTAACGCAAAACTCCCACTAAGACCTTTGAAGAAAAAACTCTGTTACGGATGGATGCAATCATGAAATTCTACGGACTGAGGGGAGAATTTGGTATTCCACAGTTTCTAAAATTAAGACTATTCAGCTGATTCCCACATTATGAATGGTTCCCAATATACAAATTCCACCAGCTATTATGCTGTTGTAACTTTCCGATAATCACTGCCAATATATTTTGCTATTAGATGGTAAATGACGGGTTTTGACGGACATATTACAAAGCTCCACATTAATTTTTACATGTACATGTTGATAATTACAGAATACTTTTTAGTGATTGTTCGTTTTTATCTCAGAAACTGTTACATGCAACAGATATGTTATCACTGATTCTACCTATTTTATTTTCAAAGTCTCTCTGTTCTGTTCAATGCATGACACATTTTTCGGATATAACCGGCAATTGCGAAACAAAAATGCCTGGAACCAAATTACATATTCTGCAAACTCAATCAAGAATGTACCAACCTTTATAGAATGAAGCATCCAAAATACATAATGAGTGCCTAGAAACACTAGCTTCAGATACTGTTAGAATAATATACAATGACGAAATTACAGCAGCAAGCGGCCATGTTTTAGGACAAAATACACTTGAATATATCAGGCACAACGGTTCTAGTGAAGGTGCTGAAAAACCACTTAAACCCATTCTTAGGGCTATCTGACTACAGATCTTACAGCAACAAAACTCCAGAAGGACAGCCCAGCATAAATGTTACACAAACAAAGAGGGCCATGATGGCCCTTTATCACTCACCAGAGTAATCTGGCCTACTGACCTAGTTTTTGACCTCACATGAACCAGTAGAGATCATCAAGACAAACATTCTGACCAAGTTTCATAAAGATTGGGCCACAACTATGGCCTCTACCTTGTTAAGAAGATTTTCCTTTTTTCAAGAAAAACATTGTGACAAGTTGTTATGAGTTTTAGACTTAAACAGTGGACTCTAGTGTTAACAAAATTTTCTTTTGATCTGGAAAACTGACCTAGTTTTTGACCAACCATGACCCAACATGACCTAGAGATCATCAAGAAAAACATTCTGACACAGTTTCATAAAGATAGGGTCACAACTGTGGCCTCTACAGGGTTCACTTTTGATCAAACATGACCCAAACTTGACCTAGATATCAAACAAGACAGCCACAATGGCCCTATATTGCTCACCTAAGTACCATTGCT
Source organism: Mercenaria mercenaria (assembly GCF_021730395.1). Lineage (NCBI taxonomy): Eukaryota > Metazoa > Mollusca > Bivalvia > Venerida > Veneridae > Mercenaria > Mercenaria mercenaria. The sequence goes on from NC_069362.1 coordinate 36,677,851, forward strand.
CTTAATGATAAGATCAAGTTTTGACGTAGATCACATAGGCATACACATTAAATATCATCAGGATAAATATTTTCTTGTAACAGTCTCTTTTGACCTATGGGTCACATACTAGTCAGGGCCAATCTCGATACCAAGTTTGAGGGTCCTAGGCTCAAATGCTGCATTTTTGTACTAGCATTACTATTTCTTACCCTGGAAGACTTAATTAACATTTAAAACCAATCTCAATAGATGCTGGTAAGGTATATTTATTTACATAAAATAAAGGGAAGAAATGTGTCATAAATTCAGTAAAAAGTTATCTACTTTGATTGTCCATCTGATGGCATAAATGACATTTCAAATCAGTATCTTCATTGGTAACTGAGATACACCCATTTTAATTTGAGACAAAGGGAGGTAATTTGACATAAAATCAGTCTATAGTTATCTACCCGATTGTTTCAGTCCAACTAACGACAATAATGAAATTTCAAATAAGTTCTATAAATACTTACCGAGATAAATCCATTTTTATTAAAATCAAGGGAGATAATCATGCACTGGTATATGCATGTAGATGATACAGAGAACAAGCCCTAACAACAATATATTTGAAAAGTATATCTATAAACATTCAATCAAGAGTTATCTAACACAACTATTTCTTACCATGGAAAACATAAATAACCTTTCAAACCAATCTGACATTAGAAGCTGGTAAGGTATATTCATTTACATAAAAAATAAAGGGAGGTAATTTTTCATAAATGTATGTACCTTCACTGGTTGTCCAAGTCCATCTGATGGCATAAATAAAATTTCAAATCAGTATCTTCATTAGTTACTGAGATATACCCATTTTGATTTGAAATAAAGGGAGGTAATTTAACATAAAATCAGCCCACAGTTATCTAACCTGATTGTCTCAGTCCAACCAATGACAATAATGAAATTTTAAATGAGTCCTATAAGTACTTACAGATATAAATCAATTTTGATTAAAATCAGGGGAGGTAATCAGATATAAAATAACTCCGTAACCTATGATTGGATCTGACAGATTTGTCATGGAATCCAATATTTATGGTTGTTGAAAATATTTTGCAAGTTTGTATCAAATCAGACCATAAATGAAGTCTCTATTATGACTGTAAAAGCCAAAATAGCAAATTAGAACCTTTAAGGGGCCACAACTCTGGAACCCATGATGGGATCTGGCCAGTTTTCAAAAGGAACCAAGATATTATGCCAATACAACTTGTGTGCAAGTTTGATTGAAGTTGATTGCAAAATGTGGTCTCTATCATGTTCACAAGCCAAAATAGCAAATTTTGTCCCTTTCAGGGGCTATAACTCTGGAACCCATGATGGGATCTGGCCAGTTTTCAAAGGGAACCAAGATATTATGCCAATACAACTTGTGTGCAAGTTTGATTGAAGTTGATTGCAAAATGTGGTCTCCATCGTGTTCACAAGCCAAACATAGCAAATTTTGGCCCTTTAAGGGGCCATAACTCTGGAACCCATTATGGGATCTGGCCAGTTTTTGAAAGGAATCAAGATATTATGCCAATACAACTTGTGTACAAATTTGATTAAAATTGATCACAAACTGTGGTCTCTATTTTGTTCACAAGAAATTGTGGACGGATGACGGACGAACGACGGACAGACAGACGAAGGGCAATCGCAAAAGCTAACCTTGTCACTATGTGACAGGTGAGCTAAAAATATCCCGTACATACACCTGTTTGCAGAATTTCATCAGAGCGTGACCTTGTTAAACTGTTATCAATAGAGTGGTAAATTACGTCAGAAACAGCGTGTAATTAGTGATTTAGTTTGATGCTTGGAATTTTGGATGTAAATTTTAGCCACTGGAATGTAAAACTGTTAGGCTATATGGAAAAATGATTTTCCAGGAGATATTTAAGTTTTCCGTACATGCGGGATATTGGGTCTGAATCCATGAAACTCCGGACAATCCGGGAAACTTGACATGAACTGTTTGACATTGTTTCTACCAAAATGGATCATGAAATCTGATTAAATTATTCATATTAATTAGTTAATTGGTTATTCTTTACCGACGCATTCAGTTACTTACGCTAGTTCTATATTGTTGTCATCGTCTTGCAACTGTTACGAAATATTTATCATTTAATCCTTGACAGAAAACTATGTAAGTATTTGAATTTATGTGTGTATAAATTCATTCGTCATCAGCAAATTTCAAGTTTGTCACACTTTGTTATTGAATGTAACAGAGCAGCTTCGTAACTGGACAAACGCCATTCATAGTAAGGCTTCAGATCCCTTTTATTTTAATCGATCTTTTGATACTCTTTCACACTAGACCTAACCATATTATCAATCAATGACAATTATCAGTTGGACTGTCATATTGTTTTTTATCAAGGTTGCAAACAGTTGCTTAACCATAGTGTCAATTAACAACAATTATCAGTTGGACTGTCACATTTTTTTTAATCAAGGTCATAAACGAGCTGCTTTTATTGGCAGGGGGTACATGATAGTGACACGTGCAATGCTGGCAATTTCTTAAAACAAAATAATCTTAAACTGAAAATGCGCAAATTTAAGCCCACGCAAAACTGTCTTTTTGCTGTTTGCGCAAAATTTCATGCCAGCAAATTTAAATGATTTCACAGTATGTGATATACATATCAATCTTTCCAACAAATACACCGACTAAATTAACAAGAAAGATAAAGATGAGAATATTTGTAGCAAATGTTCAAAACATTTCTCCACAAAATTTAATTGTATGAAAACATGAAAAGAAATGCGTTGGATTTAAAATTAGGAAAAACTTCAATTTTTACAATACCTGCAATATGCAGAAACCAATTTAGTAATTACAGTGACAGACATCAGCATGAGGAAAAATGTAAACAAAATACTGTAGTGTATAGCAATGACAGTTATAGACACACCCAAGAGGCAGAGTCAGTTATAACCATTTTAATACTCTCTGTTATATATATATAATATATATATATGTATTTGTCTTATGTAAGAGTTTACTTTTAAGTATGTTTCTCCAAATATAAAGTCAAATCATAACCGAGTGGCTTTCCCTTGTAATTCTCAGATAAATATGTTACACTGGTGATGAGAATGGGATCGTTTTTAAAAAATTGAAAAAAACAATTATATGAGGATTAAAACAAATATTCCAGTCCTAAAAACAATTTGATTTAAATTGAGTAAATAAAAACAATTGTGCTAAATCAAAATTCCATCTTCAAAATAACTGGAATAAAACAATAAACAAGAGGGTCATGATGACCCTGAATCGCTCACTTGAGTAATATCAGCCGCATGTTTCAAATGGCAAACTGATGCAAAAATATTAGAAAGTAGGTCAGTAGGTCAAATCCATGGTCACTGAAAGTCAGTTTTAAGATCCGTATGCAAAACTGTACAATGTCATCCAAATTTCAAGGCTGTATCTTAAAAAAAACAAGGAAGTAGGTCAGTAGGTCAAGGTCACAGTACGGTGACCTGTAATCACTTGGGTACATCAGGTAAATATAATTGAACAGTCTAGGAAATATGATCTGATAATTTTTGAAGTATTCTTTTCTATATACATGTAACTCATATTACAAGTGATCCCCAGGGTGGGGCCTCTTTTTACCCTAGGGGCATAATTTGAACAATTCTGTTAAAGGTCCACTAGGCAATGCTACATACCAAATATCAAAAGCCTAGGCCTTTCAGTTTCGGAAAAAAAGATTTTTAAAAAGTTTTCTCCAATATAAGTCTATGTAAAACTTGGGACCCCTGGGGCAGGGCCTCTTTTCACCCCAGGGGCACAATTTGAACAATCTTCATAGAGGACCACAAGGCTACATACAAAATATCAAAGGCCTAGGTCTTGTAGTTTCAGCCATGGCAACCAGAGTTCTGCATGGAATGTAATTCTTTGAACAATTTTAAAAGGGGACCACCCAAGGATCATTCCTGTGAAGTTTGGTGTAATTCTGCCCAGTGGTTTTCAAGAAGATTTTTTTAGAAAATATTGACGGACAGACAACTGACACCACACGACACACGACTGACGACAGACATTGACCAGTCACAAAAGCTCACCATGAGCCTTTGTCTCAGGTGAGCTAAGAACAAATTAGTGTGCTTAATTCTACTCCAGAATAAACCAATCTTCCAAACTGGAAATCCAATGTGTTGTAGTGTACAGCAACGACAGTTATAGACAAGAGGGGGAGTCCGTTATAACCATTTTAATACTCTCTGTTATATATATATATATATATATATATATATATATATATATATATGTATTTGTATTATGTAGTTTAGTTTTATGTATGTTTCTCCAAGAATAAAGTCAAATCATAACAGAGTGGCTTTCTCTTATAATCCTCAGATAAATATGTTACAATTACTAATGCAACAAAATCAACAACAACAATGACATCTACTCCTACTGTTACTACAAATATGAGAAAAAACACGCAATTTAAATGCAGAAGTTGTGAGGAAACTTTTACATCCTCAAGCCAACTAATAAAACACGAGAACTGGATTCAACCATAATGCCATTGGTGCCATGGTGCAAGTTTTAGAAATGTGAAAGTAGGTCACTAGATCAATTTCAAGGTCAAAATTCATTTCGGTATAAAAAAATATGCATGTGCTTTAAATTTGGAGGCTTTAGCTTTGTTTTGTCATGATAGATAATTGCATTTCTTTTCTTTATTGTAGCTTTTTACCATCACTCAATAGAAGTGTTCCACCGAATATTGGGTTGGTTATCTACTGCTATCTGACAGCACAACCTGTACCGAAAACGAAACCTAGAAGGCAACATTTGTGGGGAAGTATTCTGGGCTCTCCAACTGAAAAAGGTTTTAGAGGAGAGAGTATGCATACATTATTGCCACGACCAGCAAAAGATTTTGTTAAAAGCATGGTGAAAAAAGTCCCGGCTGCAAAATCTACCAAAGGGAACATGTGTTCTGTCCCTGAGCCAACAACCAAATTAAAATTAGGTACACTGCCTCAGGCAAGCCCTTACAAGAGATCACAGTGTGATCTTGGCGCTCACCATTGAGTCATTTTTGAATGTTCCACATTTCAAGACTAGCTCAAAATCCTAAAAGTAGGTAACTAATAATTATAACTTATAATTAAACCCATACCCTAAACAAGAGAGATGACACCATTAATGAGTTATATGCAATTATTATTTTTTTCTTATTATGCATAAAGAATGCACATCAATCTGCTAGGGTAGTCCATTCACTGCTGAGGTGTAACAGGAAAATAATGAACTTGAATAATTATCTCATTAGTGTCTGCAGACTTTATGACCCTTCTACAGGTAAGGCCATAAAAAACAATTACCTACTTGGAGGGCCACTGGATATAAAATAATATTAGAAATCAAAATAAACAAAAAGCCATAACTCACTCAAAAATTGTTGAACCAGTCTGATTTTCAGGGGGACACAACTAGGGTACCATTGCATCATTCTGACAAAGTTTGTTCAAAATCTCCCCAGTAGTTTCTGAGGAGATAATGAGAAATTGTTAACGGATGGATGGACGGACAGAAGGATGGACGACAGACCACAGATGCAGATGATTTGAATAGCCCACCATTTGATGATGGAGGGCTAAAAAGACTTAGTTCTGGCAATTTTCGAAACTGAAGATGAAAACCAGAGCCTGATAAGTGCGCAAAACATTGCCAGAAATGACTTCAACCTCTACAAGCAATCTTGCATCAGAGTGAAAAACACCAAAAGTAACGTTGCCCTGTTAGAAGAAATGTCAGAGGAGTATCTGTTCACTGAAATTATGTTCTTCGTTTTCAATCCTGTCTCAAGGAGGGAGGTAGCAGTTGGTACAGGAATGGTTGATTGCGGGACGTTTGTTGAAAGAAGACTCCACCACTTGAGAATAGTTGAGAACAAAAGAGAAGAGAACATTGTTCCTGTAAAGAACCTGAAAGAACCGGTGGTTTCTACGACCATCTGCGAAGTTTCCTAACTTTGTTGAAAGGAATTAACTAGTGTCTACAAGCGTGCTGGTTGAATGAATGGTATTCATTGAAATCATTCATTTTGTATCCATTGAAATCTTAAATTTTCGCAAAGGAATAAATTTCGCAAATGAATTCTTTATTACAAATGCAATGCTGAAAGCTCCTGAATCAGAACAGGCAGTGAACTGTTTTAAGGTCTATTCAAGAGGCTGTGGTTTTAAAAGCTGTACCAGTAGTTAATCTCTATGTACATAACATTCTGCAATAATATGTCCAATTGACTAAATCAGCTGGATCTCATTAGTTATTCTGTTTGTAACTTCAGATTCCACTTCTACAGGTACATTTTCAACATGTATTGCAACAATGTATGAACTTGCAATATTCTGAATTTGACACCCAAGACCTTTCTTTAATTAATGAAGATAAGATAAATGAATGAAATCCATCATGAATTCCCACCTGTGAAGGTATAAAAAAAATCATATCTATTAATAAAGATTGCATTCTTTTTCTCATTTAACACTGTTCAGAGTATAATCCAATTATCTATAAATATTTTAGAACTTGGTAATGTCAAAGAACATTTATGAAAGCCGTATTGTTTTCACTGCTATTTCACAGTTGCCAGTTATATCGGGCTGCGAGTTCAATATTTTTGCTAAAATAACAGAACATCAATCTCGATTCTCAACATCAAATCCATAAAAGCATTTTAAGTACAAAACTGATTTTCAGTACAAACATCAAGAAATTCTTAACTGGTATAATTATGTCTGAGCAATCCAGGGGAGGCAAATTCAATTGTCCATATTGCCCAGGTTGTCCCGAAGCTGGTACGGACAAGTACAATTTGACTAGAATTTACTATATAACTATCATACGGACTAGTACAAAATAGCAATTGACAAAAACGGACAATCAAGTCAAAATCAATTTTTGCCGCCCCTGCAATCACAATAAAATCTGGCTGACTGTTGACAGCTCCAGTACCAAACAAATGTGTATCTGGTCCTACTTATTCTAAACAAACTGAACAATTTAAAATAAAACTCAAAAGATCCTGAAAGAAAACAAGGTTATTTATCAAAAAGATACACTTCCTCGGATTGTCTCATCAATAATTTGCAGTGTGCTCTCTCTTAGCTCATCCATATCTTCTTCATTAGCTTCGTTTACAGCAGCTGCGATAAATTGTTTTTCTACATTTTGTTTTGGTGCATGCAGCCTTTCAATATGTGACAGTAGATATTTCTCTTCATTGAATTTTCTTGAGCACAAGGTACATTTCAACTTTTTGCCACCTTTGTGCCCATGTTCATGATTTGTCAAGTTACTTTTATCGCTAAACCCTTTTCCACAGTAGTTACATTTGAAAGGTTTAATTCCTTTATGTCTATACATGTGTGCTGTATGGTCCTCCTTGTCAAAAAACACTTTTGGACATTGGTTACACGGATGCAGCACAATTTTGAATTTCTCCCTCACTTCGTCCACTTTTGTTGGATGTAACCTGGCCAAATGCCTTTTAAAAGGTCGTATTTTCTTAAATTTTTGTGGACAAAAAATACACGGGTAACGCCAATCAAGAGTATGTGAAAGCCGATGATTGTTCAATAAGCTTGGCTTTTTAAATTTTCTGCCACAAAAATCGCAGATATAATGCTCATTTTTATGGCACCATTTATGTTGATCCAAGCCGTCTCTACTGCGGAATGCTTTCTTACAATCCTTCAAAAGAAAAGAGAATAATTCCTTACAGAATGATGTCAGTTTCCATTTCAAAGAATGTATGTGTTAAAAATCTCAACTTTATGTAAATATGCAACATATGTTACAAGAGAGAAAAACATTACAATATACGCCTCTGATATATTATGATTTATTTCAATGCTAAGAAAAATTCCAGAGAATGCAACTATCTCGGGGAACATTAATTTTGCACTTGCAGTTAATTCCTGATTTCAAAATTTATGTATATGATGGCAAACCATATGATGATTGAGCAGGAGTTTTAGGAATTTTGACAGATTCAAGAGCCTTAACTCTTTAACCAATGGTCCAAACTGTCTGGTTAAATCTTAAATAGATAAAAACTTTATACAAGTTTAGTTTAGTTCTGGAAATGAACACTCTATTTATTGGACTGACACCAATAATTTTCTTAATAATAAGTAACTCAATAGCTGTAATTCTGGAGATAATGGTCTTAACTTGCTGGCTATCAAACATGGCCAAGGCTTCAAAGTGCAACATCTAGATATTGAGCACACACTGTCAATTTTGATTGTTCAAGGACCATAACTCATGAGATGAGGGTTTTGACTTGCTGGTAATTGATCTTGACCTAGATTTAATGGGATAGTATTACATACTTTGTACAAGTTTGGTATAATTCTGAGAAAACATAATTATCATGTCAAAATTGTACAATTGTATGAAATATATGTATGGCTTAATTTCAAACAAACTGCTTTCTTTTCATTATGAACTGGATGGAAACTTGCACCAAGGAGTTGAGGACATAAGGTGTAGATGTACAGTAACCCACTTACTGCTTCAGGTTGAAGGAGATAAACAAAACCCTGTAACTATCCAAGGTTTCAAACACAACACCTCATGAATTTGTTAAAACGCTACATGTCTTGCACGTAAGCTATAATTCTGAATTACTTATATTTTGCCAAAATATCTGTTTTACATCACTTACCTTCACCTCACAAACATAAGGTCTCTCGCCAGTGTGTATACGTCTGTGTGGATCAAAGTGACGCTTGCTCTTGAATTTCTCCCCACATATATCACAAACATACGGGTACTCTGTTATCGTCTTATGGGACTTCAGATGGTGGTAGAACGTATTTGACTTCTCACTGAACTTTTTAGGGCAATACTGAAATAATAAAAAATATCTGACCCATTCACACTGTCTCACACAATTTTGATAGATTAAACTGTATAACACTATATAATACTGATCAAAAATCAACTTTAAAACAAGAGGACCATGATGGTCCTGAATCGCTCACCTCTTCCCACATGACCTAGTTTTGAGTATGACGTCGTTTTTTTTTATTATTCGACATAGTGACCTAGTTTTTGAGCTCATGTGACCCAGTTTTGAACTTGACCTAGATATCATCAAGATAAAAATTCTGACCAATTTTCATGAAGATCAGTTGAAAAATATGATCTCTAGAGAGGTCACATGGTTTTCCTATTATTTGACCTATTGACCCAGTTTTCGAAGGTACGTGACCCTGTTTTGAACTTTACCTAGATATCATCAAGGTGAACATTCTCACTAATTTTCATGAAGATCTCATGAAAAATATGGCCTCTAGAGAGGTCACAAGGTTTTTCTATTTTTATACCTACTGACCTAGTTTTTGACTGCACGTGACCCAGTTTCGAAACTGACCAAGATATCATCAAGGTGAACATTCAGATCAATTTTCATGAAGATCCATTAAAAAATATGGCCTCTAGAGAGGTCAAATGATTTTAATAATTTTAGACCTACTGACCTAGTTTTTGACCACAGTTGACCCAGTTTCAAACTTGACCTAGATATCAACAAGATGAACATTCAGACCAACTTTCATACAGATCCCATGAAAAGTATGGCCTCTAGAGAGGTCACAAGGTTTTTTTTATTCTTTGACCTACTGACCTAGTTTTTTAAGGCACATGACCCAGTTTCAAACTTGACCTAGATATCATCAAGGTGAACATTCTGACCAATTTTTATGGAGATCCATTCCCAAGTATGGCCTCTAGAGAGGTCACAAGGGTTTTTTCTATTTTTAGACCTACTGACCTAGTTTTTGACCGCAAATGACCCTGTTTCGAACTTGACCTAGATATCATCAAGATGAACATTCAGACCAATTTTCATACAGATCCAATGAAAAATATGGCCTTTAGAGAGGTCACAAGGTTTTTCTATTATTTGACCTACTGACCTAGTTTTTGATGGCACGTGACCCACTTTCGAACTTGACCTAGATATCATAAAGATGAACATTCAGAGCAATTTTCATACAGATCCCATGAAAAATATGGCCTCTAGAGAGGTCACAAGGTTTTTCTATTATTTGACCTACTGACCTTGTTTTTGACTGCACGTGACCCAGTTTCGTACCTGACCTTGATATCATCAAGATGAACATTCTGACCAATTTTCATGAAGATCTCATGAAATATATGGCCTCTAGAGAGGTCTCAAGGCCTTTCTATTTTTAGACCTACTGACCTAGTTTTTGACCGCACGTGACCCACTTTCCAACTCGACATAGATATCATCAAGATGAACATTCAGACCAACTTTCATACAGATCCCATGAATAATATGGCCTATAGAGAGGTCACAAGATTTTTTTCTATTATTTGACCTACTGACCTAGTTTTTGAAGGCACGTGACCCAGTTTCAAACCTGACCTAGATATCATTAAAGTGAACGTTCTGACCAATTTTCATGAAGATCTTGTGAAATTTATGGCCTCTAGAGAGGTCACAAGGTTTTTCTATTTTTAGACCTACTGACCTAGTTTTTGAAGGCACGTGACCCAGTTTCGAACTTGACCTAGATATCATCAAGATAAACACTCTGACCAACTTTCATAAAGATCCCATGAAAAATGTGACCTCTAGAGTGGTCACAAGCAAAAGTTTACGGACGCACGGACGACGTACACCGCACGATCACAAAAGCTCACCTTGTCACTTTGTGACAGGTGAGCTAAAAAAGCTGAGGAAACAATATGAAATGTCTAGTTGTTTCATTTGTCCTCTGTCATTCTAAAAATTTTCTCAAGGTTGTGTAAACAGAATGTAAGAAATTTTAGCTGTTTTTCATAAATATGTTTTATTCTTTTTTGAAATTTGTGACACACTATTGACCATAACTGTGATAAACAGAAAACTTACTGGACATGACGACTTCTTATTGTGAATCAACAAATGGCGGTTGTAAAACTTTGTATCAGAAAACTTTTTATCACAGAGAACGCAGTCAAACTGACCAAACTGTTTATCATGTTCTAATGTCAAATGTAACCGCAATGACTTCACGCCTGTCACCTCTGCAGAACAATAATCACACTTGTAAGTAATCATCTCAAACGATTCATCTGCCTCTTTATTATTTATCAAAGAAACGGTCTCACACCCGCCTTCTGTATGTTGGCTTAGTTTAAATGCATTGGCAAATCGCCAGTTACATCTTTGACACTCATAAGACTTTCTATAGTGTTCTTTTAGATGGGTTGATAAAAACCCCATGGAGCTAAAACCCGCACAGCAAATATTGCATTCAAATGTGTCTGCCATATTATGCTGGACGACATGATCTCTTAGTCTGAAACGGTCTCTAAAACCACTCTTTCCACATATGGCACACGACAATGGATGAACTGTTTGAGAATCGAGTAATTCCTGAAAAGTTGAAGTAACTTCAACACCCGTCTGTGGGTTTTCAAATGTAATACTTTCCTTCAAAATATCTTTCTCCGACCTTTTAAAATTTGTTACACGGCCACAATGTGGGTTCTTTACTTGATGAAGCTCCAGGTGGCACTTCCACAAAAAATTATATCCGCATGTTGTACAATTGTATTCTCCTCTATTTAAGTCTGCAACAGTAAAAACCACAGAACGAACTCCAATTTTACTCCTCAGAAGAGAAGAAACTTCCCGCGATTCCTCATTGGCCTTGAAACCTTCAGCTAAGTCTTTAAACATTTTCTCTTTTTTCTCAAAATGTTGTAAAGCTCTGCCTCCTTTCGGTATATAATTGTTTTTATCAATATTACCATCTTCCTCATCATTATCAATCTCCTCTGCTTCATCCTCTTCAAGCATTTTTTCTTTCTTCTTGAGATGTTGTAAAGCTCTGCCCCTTTTGGGAATAGGATTGTTCTTGTCACCATTTTCATCTTTGTCATCATTATCAATCTCCTCAGTTTCATCCTCTTCAATATCAAAGTAATCATCATCAGCATCACCTTTAGATTCTTCATCATTATAATCTTCATCTTGATCATCCATAAAATCATCAACTTTGTCTCCATCAGGATCAATGTCTAAATCTTCTATGGTGTCATTTTCCCCTTTAATTCCCTTTCTTGAGGAATTCTCCTTTCCTGTTGGAAAAAATAACTATATATTAAAGATAGTTTCATTAGTTGGTACTAAAATCTCAAAATACTTACAAACAAGAGGGCAATGAAGGCCCTGTATCCCTCACCTGACCTATTGACCTAAACATCATCAAGATTAACATTCTGACCAAATTTCATTAAGATATGGTCATAAATGTGGCCTCTAAAGTGTTAACTAGCTTTTCCTTTGATTTGACCCAGTGACCTAGTTTTTGAACCCACATGACCCACAGTCGAACTGGACATTAAGACAATCAAGATTCTGACCAAGATTCATGAAGATACAGTCATAAATGTGGCCTCTACAGTGTAAACAAGCTTTTCCTTTGATTTGATCTGTTGACCTAGTTTTTGACCCCAGATGACCCAATATCGAACTCATCCAAGATTTTATTGAAAGTAACATTCTGACTTTTTTAGGATTGGGCCAAAATTGTGACCTCTAGTGTTAACAAGCTTTTCCTTTGATTTGACCTGGTGACCTAATTTTTAACTCTAGATGACCCAATATGGAACTTGTCCAAGATTTTATTGAAGGTAACATTCTAATCAAGTTTCATTAAGATTGGGCCAAAATTGTGACCTCTAGAGTGTTAACAAGCTTTTCCTTTGATTTGACCTGGTGACCTAGTTTCTAACTCCAGATGACCCAATATGGAACTTGTCCAAGTTTTATTGAGAGTAACATTCTGACCAAGTTTCATTCATATTGGGCCAAAATTGTGACCTCTAGAGTGTGATGACGGACAACTGATGATGGAAGACGGACACAGGGCGATCACAAAAGCTCACCTTGAGCACCTAAAACCTAGTTTTTGACCCCACATGACCCAGATTTGACCTTGACGTAAAAATCATCAAGATTAACAGTCTGACTAAGTTTCATGAAGATACAGTCATAAATGTGGCTTCTAGATTGTTACAAGTTTACTTTTGATTTGACAGGGTGACCTAGTTTTTGACCCCACCTGACGGAGATTGGGACTGAACCTTTAGATTATCATTAAGTTTCATTAAGATATGGTCATAAATGTGGCCTCGAGAGTGTTCAATAGCTTTTCCTTTGATTTAATCTGGTGACCTAGTTTTTGACCCTTCATGACCCAGATTCAAACTGGACCTTGAGATCATCAAGATTAACATTCTGACCATGATTCATGAAGATATAGTCATAAATGTGACCTCTACAGCGTTAACAAGCTTTTCCTTTGATTTGACCGGGTGACCTAGTTTTTGACCCCAGATGACCCAATATCGAAATAGTCCAAGATTACATTAAGGGTAACATTCTGACCAAGTTTCATTAAGATTGGACCAAAATTGTGACCTCTAGAGTGTTAACAAGCTTTTCCTTTGATAAACCTGGTGACCTAGTTTTTGACCCCAGATGACCCAGTATCAAACTCGTCCAAGATTTTATTGAGGGTAACATTCTGACCAAGTTTCATGAAAATTGGGCCTAAATTGTGACCTGTAGAGGGTTAACAAGCTTTTCCTTCGATCTGACCTGGTGACCTAGTTTCTGACCCCACATGACCCAGATTCAAACCTGACCTACAGGTCATCAAGACAATCTGCTCCATTCCCACGAGTTTCAAACTTAAAATTATGTCTCAGGGTCTTGAAAAGTTATACTTTTGATTTGACCTGGTGACCTAGTTTTTGATCCAACCTGACCCAGATTGAAACTTAACCTAAAGATCTTCAAGATAAACATTCTGACCAAGTTTCATTAAGATATGGTCATAAATGTGGCCTCTAGAGTGTTAACAAGCTTTACCTTTGATTTGACCTGGTGACCTAGTTTCTGACTCCACTTGACCTAGATCTGAATTTGACCTGAAGATCATCAAGATTAACATACTGACCAAGTTTCATAAAGATATGGCCATAAATGTGGCCTCTAGAGTGTTAAATAGCTTTTTCTTTGATTTGACCTGGTGACCTAATTTTTGAACCCACCTGACCCAGATTAAAATTTTACCTAAAGATCATCAAGATTAACATTCTGACAAGTTTCATTAAGATACGGTCATAAATTTGGCCTCTAGAGTTATAACTAGCTTTTCCTCTGATTTGACCTGGCAACCTAGTTTTTGACCCCCACATGACCCAGATTCGAACCTGAACTAAAGATCTTCAAGATTAACATTCTGACTGAGTTTCATGAAAATACAGTCACAAATGTGGCGACTTGAGTGTTAACAAGCTTTTCCTTTGATTTGACCTGGTGACCTGAATGAAACATAGCAGCAATACACACTGATTTCTTTTTTGTTGCATATTTCTTTTTATCTAAGACTTCCAACTGTCAAAACCTCTCTAAACCAAAAAACCACTCTTCATCTTTTTTCTTTGGTGAAGATGTTCATTACGGAGAAATTCTACTGTACCAAGAAATATGTGGTAATACCAAAAGAGAAGAAAACATACCTTTACAGTAATTGAAGAAACTTGCAATAAAATCAGTATTATCTTTAGCAAACTCTAAACCATATGATGAGCCAAACCACTGACTGTGTTCACCATTGGCTGTAACAACCAGAACTTGCCGACCGAGCTGCTGCAGCTTCTGGCACTACAAATAAAAACAGTCAAAATCGTATCACATGACCAAGGACCTATATCTTATAAATACCATACTGATTTTCCAGAGTAGTAAGTAGAACATAACTTATGATTTATATACATAACAAGAGGGCCATGAAGGCCCTGTATCGCTCACCTGACCTATTGACCTAAAGATCATCAAGATTAACATTTTGACCAAGTTTCATTAAGATATAGCATAAATGTGGCCTCTAAACTAGCTTTTTCTTAGATTTGACCCGGTGACCTAGTTTTTGACCCGACATGACCAAGATTCAAACTTGACCTAAAGATCAACAAGTTCAACAATCTGACTAAGTTTCATGAAGATACAGTCATAAATGTGGCCTCAAGAGTGATTTGACCTAGTGACCTAGTTTTTGACCCCACCTGACCCAGATTTGAACTTGACCTATAGATCATCAAGTTAACATTCTGACCAAGTTTCATTCAGATATGGTCATAAATGTGGCCTCTAAAGTGTTAACTAGCTTTTCCTTTGATTTGACCCGGTGACCTAGTTTTTGACCAAACATGACCTAGATTCACACTTTACCTAAAGATTATCAAGTTTAACATTCTGACTAAGTTTCATGAAGATACAGTCATAAATGTGGCCTCTAGAGTGTTATTAACATTTTCCTTTGATTTGACCTAGTGACCTAGTTTTTGACCAACCTGACCCAGATTTGAACTTGACCTATAGATCATCAAGATTAACATTTTGACCAAGTTTCATTAAAATATGGTCATAAATGTGGCTTTTACAATGTAAACTAGCTTTTCGTTTGATTTGACCCGGTGACCTAGTTTATGATCCTACATGACCCAGATTCAAACTGGACCTTGAGATCATCAAGATAACATTCTGATCAAGTTTCATAAATGTGGCCTCTACAGTGTTAACAAGCTTTTCCTTTGATTTGACCTGGTGACCTAGAATTTGACCCCAGATGACCCAATATCGAACTCGTCCAAGACTTTATTGAGGATAACACTCTGACCAAGTTTCATTAAGATCTGGCCAAAATTGTGACCTCTAGTCTGTTAACAAGCTTTCAACTGATCTGACCTGGTGACCTAGTTTTTGACCCCAGATGACCCAGTATCAAACTTGTCCAAGATTTTATTGAGGGTAACATTCTGACCAAGTTTCATTAAGAATGGGCGAAAAATGTGACCCCTAGAGTGTTAAGAAGCTTTTCCTTTGATTTGACCTCGTGACCTAGTTTTTGACCCCAGATGACCCAATATCAAAATTGTCCAAGATTTTATTGAGGGTAACATTCTGACCAAGTTTCATTAAGAATGGGCCAAAAATGTGACCCCTAGAGTGTTAACAAGCTTTTCCTTTGATTTGACCTGTTGACCTAGTTTTTGACCCCAGATGACCCAATATCAAACTTGTCCAAGATTTTATTGAGGGTAACATCCTGACCAAGTTTCATTAAGATTGGGCCAAAATTGTGACCTCTAGTGTTAACAAGCTTTTCCTTTGATTTGACCTAGTGACCTAGTTTTTGACCACAGATGACCCAATATCAAACTTGTCCAAGATTTTATTGAGGGTAACATTCTGACCAAGTTTCATTAAGATTGGGCCAAAATTGTGACCTCTAGTGTTAACAAGCTTTTCTTTTGATTTGACCTAGTGACCTAGTTTTTGACCACAGATGACCCAATATCGAATTGACAAGATTTTATTGAGGGTAAGATTCTGACCAAGTTTCATTAAGATTAGGCCAAAAATGTGACCTCTAGAGTGTTAACAGTGAAATTGTTGACGGCGGACGGACGGACGACGACGGACACAGGGCGATCACAAAAGCTCACTTTTGAGCACTTCATGCTCAGGTGAGCTAATAAAAAATAAATATATATAATAAAACTTTTTGTAATCATTTTTAAAAATCTAGAGCAATGCCATTAAAAACTGTGAATCTATAAGGAAGTTTAAATTTTTCACAAATTATGCCCCCTTTTACTTTGAAAATAAGGTTA